>NW_026067989.1:5542319-5676032 GCF_014885135.2 Alexandromys fortis
TTTTTTTTTTTTTTTGGTTTTTCGAGACAAGGTTTCTCTGTAGCTTTTTTGGTGCCTGTCCCTGACCAGGCTGGCCTCGAACTCACAGAGATCCGCCTGCCTCTGCCTCCCAAGTGCTGGGATTAAAGACGTGAGTCACCACCGCCTGGCTCAGGATTGTTTTTCTTGATTAAATTATTTAAAGTGGGAAGACCCACTTTTAATCTGGGTTTCTGAGGTGGGATAATAAACCTTTAATCCTCTATCTTTTGAGGTGGGATGATCCACCTTTATTCTGGATCACTTGGGGCATGGTTAATAAAAACTAAGGACAGAAATTGGAGTTCAACCTGATGGTCAGAAAAGCAAAACAACCAGACACTGGCTCTCACCTCTACCTCAGTCGGAAATGGAGATCCTGCCTCCAGGAATCTCAGAAAGAGACTTAGAGCTGCCTCCTTCCGTTTTATAATCCTCTCTAGTTCTGGGATTAAGGTGTGCACCACTACCACCAGGTTTCTATGGCAAGCTAGTGGGGCTATTAGAATTAAATGTGTGTGTCGCTGCTACATGGTCTGGCCAGTGTGGTGGTTTTACTTTTCAGATCCTCCGGCAAGCTTTATTTATTAAAATACAAATGAAATGCCACTACACCACACTTTCTACTAGCAGCCTATATAAAGTACATGGAAGAAGGAAGTTCTTTCTCTTTGCCCGCTTGCTCTCACCCTTGCTAACAAGTCCGTTCCTTCACTGGCATTAGAGCCTACTTCCAGCATACATTGAAAACCAGCTGAGACACCCAGCTGGACCACAGTGTATGAGCTGAGATGGAGGGGGAGAAAGGACAAGAGAGAGAGAGAGTCATTCATTCATTTTGTAAGTTCTGTTTCTCTAGAGAACCTTGGCTGATATCCATCCTCAACTGTGTCATTGGTATGTCCTCTGGAGACAGAGGTATCTCTAATCTCCCCAAACTCAAGGGCTACAGAAAGAATAAAACTCAAATCAGGATCTATCACTACCTACCGCCATGTTTATAAAGCTAATTTGGTGTCTGCTCCGAAGACACTTGATTCATCCTCTAAACTCAGTCTCCCGCTTACTTCTTTCCGTAAAGCAAACTTTTTACCTACTTGACTGGAGTAGGGTGTGGTCTATCTGGTTTCTCAAGTCTATAAACAAGTTATCTCAGGAACGTGAACAAAAGGACCCGAGAGGTTGCCAACAAAACGCAGTACTTCAATTAACCTTCCAGAGGGCTCTCCCAGCGGGACAGGAGAAGCAGAGAATCGCGTGTCTCGGGAAAATGAGTTTTTCGAGTTTTGTGTTACCCTGAGCAGTTTCCAAAGTTCCTACACTAAATAGTTCCATTCTGACGCTAAGTATCTGGACGGCTCCAGATTAACCAAAATAAAACAAACAAACAAACCTTACGTGCGTGCGGAGGAACAGCTGCCAGAGCCAGAGAGGCTCATCTTACAAGGCACAGAAAATCAACTGCCACCGCTAGCTGCCTCTCCCGCAACCTCGGCCCTACCCTCAATTCTTCTCTCTTGACTGAAACTGGTTCTCTCGTATAAGCACATCTGCAATGTCTATGGCTTTGCCTAAGAAAGGGCGATCAGCTAAGACGCTTGGCTCCATGGACTTCACGGGACTCTCTCACTTAGCTTTCCACTCGGGCTCCGATACTGCGGGTGTCCTATGGGCTAGGTTCAGTCCAGAGCCTTACTGCAGCCATGCTGCTGTCTCCCTAGATGGCGTCAAGCCGTGAGGCTTCACGAGTCTTCACAAAGAATCAGCCTAACAGAGATGGAGAGAGCCAGACGCGCCCGCGAAGCACTCTCTCGTCAGCCAAATCTTCCGCAGTTGAGCGCGTAACCCCCCACGCCCTCCAATCAGAGCTCCCGCAACCGGATCTTCTATGTCGGTGACTGCCCCGGAAGCCACTCTGTCGTCGCAGCCACACCTGGGCGGAGCCAGCCTTTCTACTGGCTCGCGTCACTGCCCGTCGCGCGGACGAGGAAGCTGTCGGGAAACCGGGACCCTCGCGCCTGCGTAGAACGCAGCTCGCCGCGCGCGGGAAGCCCCTACCGGCGCCCAACCGTTTCCCACCTCCGGGACGCCGGCACCCCAGGCAAAGCCTCTGGGAGGAAGAGGGAGGGTAAGAGCGTGACTCTTCTGGCCCCGGACCGCGGCCAGGGCGGGACCCGGGACCGAGTTGCCTTGGAGGAGCTGACCGGGGCGGAGCAGGTAAGTGACCGCCCCTGCCAGGCTGCGCGGTGGCCGTCGGGCGGCGCCGCGGGGCCGGGCTTAGTAAGACCTGGGCGTTGTCTTTTCCCCCACGTGGTGCCTTTGCAGCTGGGCATCAGGCTTTTTTTTTTTTTTTTTTTTTTTTCGAGACAGGGTTTCTCTGGCTTTGGAGCCTGCCCTGGAACTAGCTCTTGAAGACCAGGCTGGTCTCGAACTCACCGAGATCCGCCCATCAGGCTTTTTTTCTATGCAAAACGGTAGCGGTGAGTTTGCCCTCCCTGGAGGAGAGCAGCAGTTTGGGGGCCCGAAGATGGCTCTGAAGAGCGTACAGTCAACTGCCAGCGGCTTTGATAAGAAGCGACGCCCGGCTGGACAGGAGGCCCGGGCAGGGCTGCCGCTCCTGGGGTCCAGCTCCGGGAAGTTAGAGTGTGAACCACGGAATGAAGCATCCTCCTTCACTCTTACTCTACTGTGTTTCGGTCTTACTGTTTTCCCCTCATATGAGAGCTAATAGGTTCTGTGGGTAGCTGAGGACCAAAAATAAGGATGATGATCATCGTTGGGGGGCGTGACCATTGCTGAATGGTGTTTGGAGAAAGCAGAAGACAAAATGTCAACCCGGAAGCATCGTGGTCTAGGGAAGCGGCATTTGTATAGATGAGCAGGTTGGGCAGAGAGAAATGTGGCTACTTGGGAGTCCATTCCCAAGCCGGCATCCCTGGATATAGACCTACTTTCAAAGTCCAGGAACTTAGTAAACAGGACTCCATGGCCTCGACCCCTCGTATGACTTTGAACCTGCGGGGTCTGCTGCTCCTCTTCCTCTTTAGTAAAGTTGTTACAGAGATACCCATTTGTGCAGTGATGATTGAGGGCATGTTCCTAAACTATTTAGCAAATACGTCTTCAGATGGATTGATTGTTGAGTCTTCAGTCTGAGGTCCTTGGAGAGAGCGGGAAGAGCATTATCAAACTGGCTCTGAACTGCTCATCTATAGGACCAGCTTACTCCCAGCCCTGTGTGGAATCAGCGTTATGAACTGATAGTTAATAAGAGTTGGGTCAGGCATGGTGATGCACACTTTTTGCCCTGGCAGAGGCAGGTGAACCTCTGTGAGTTCGAGGCCAGCCTGGTCTACATAGCAAGTTCCAGAAGTACATAGAGAGACCCTGTATCAATAAAATGAAATAAAGATACTTGAAATGAAAAAGAAGTGTCCACTACCCAAGTTCTAAGCTTTCTCAGTAGAGATCCTGTTTCTGGAAATTGACAAATACTACAAATTACTTGTGACTACTATTTTCAATAATATTGGTCAGTATTAGTTTCTTTTAAATGGAGAATTTTAATCATAGAAGAAATTAACAGACATTTCTGTTAATGGAAAAAATACTGTGTAGTGATATTTCATTTGTATTTTAATAAGTAAAGCTTGCCTGAAGTTCAGAGAGTAAAACAGCCACACTGACCGCCTTACAGACCAGGCAGCAATGACACACACCTTTAATCCCAGTAGCCACACTAGCTTGCCACAGAAACCAGGTGGTAGTGGTGCACACCCTTAATCCCAGCACTAGAGAGGATTGGTTATAAGACAGGAGGAGACAGCTCTCGGTCTCATTCTGAGATTCCTGGAGGCAGGATTGCAATTTTGAACTGAGGTAGAAGTAAGAGCCAGTGGCTGGCTGTTTTGTTTTTCTGACCTTCACGTTGAACCCTAATTTCTGTCTCTGGGTTTTTATTAATCATGCTTCAATGCTGTTTATTTGTTGGAACTTAAATGTTTTTAGGGAGCTGTGATCTTTCAGATAGAAATATTGTCCATCACCTCCCCCTTAGAATGTTTGAATCCAAGGGGCTTTCTGCTATGGTATTGTGGTCCCTCTGGTCTAACATTGTGCGCATTACTGCTAAAGATGTAAATTCCAGGCAATCTTAGGTTTACTTTTTTGGGGGATTGTGACCACTATCCTCCACTGTCCTTAGAAATCTGCCATTTTCTGCATCTTCTGGGTCCTTGTTGGGTTAGTTCCTTGTAGTCTTCCCAGACCAGCACCTGCTCTCCCTCTGGTAGCCTTTGTTGGGCCAGTAACCACTCAATTCTTCAGCATGAGCCACTGTCTTGATGAAGATGAGCCACACCCTGGTTTCCTAGAGGCAGTCACATCTATTCCAAGCTTTCAGAAAGGAACAGTGTTCTTTCATCAAATGTGCTCTAGTAAGAAAATGGATTTTAAAATTTTTATTTCATTATAAGATGAACATATCGGACTCCTTTTCTTCTTTTTTCTTTTTCTTTTCTTTCTTTTTTTTCGAGATTTTTTTTTTTTGTGGTTTTGGAGCCTGTCCTGGGACTAGCTCTGTAGACCAGGCTGGTCTCAAACTCACAGAGATCCACCTGCCTCTGCCTCCCGAGGGATGGTGACAGGGTAACCCGTATCCCACCACCTGGTTCCTCATTTGGGTTGTTTTTTTTTTTTTTTTTTTTTTTTTTTTTTTTTTTTGAGACAAGGTTATTGTGTTTTGAGACCAGGCTTGCTCTCTCTGTTCCAGGCTGGCCACTGCCTCAGCTTCTTAGGTATGTCCCTCCACTCCAGGCTTAAACTTCTTTTTTTTTTTTAGTTTTTCGACAGGGTTTCTTGGCATCTTTGGAGCCTGTCCTGGCACTAGCACTAGCTCTTGTAGACCAGGCTGTTCTTGAACTCACAGAGATCCACCTGCCTCTGCCTCCTGGGTGCTGGGATTAAAGCCCTGGCTTAAACTTCTTAACTCAGTGCTGGATATTCATTGTCTATTATAATTCTCCTCTGCCTTTTTTTTTTTATGAGGAAACTGAGGATTAATAAGATTAAACAGGCAACAATTGTTGGGTTTTGTGGTGAACACCTTTAATCCCAGTACTTGACAGAGAGAGGCAGATGGATTTCTCAGCTCCAGGGCAGACAAGACCACATATTGAGAGCTGCCTTGAAAATAAATAGGCACCAGTGTGAGCCTAAGGTCATCTGCCTGCAGTATGTAAGTGTTCTGTCAGCTATGGGAAAGGAGGGTTGGGGCAGATGGTCAGTAGGTGTAGGTGCTTGCTGTCAAGCCTAACAACCTGAGTTTGATTCCTAGTACCACATGGTGGGCAGAGAAGACTCCTGCAGGTTATCCTCTGACCTCATGTACCAAGCCACATACATACATACATACAACTATAATTTTAAAAATTAAAACTTGAGAGAAAAGTTTTATCAGAGCAGAATAGACTTTAATATTGACATGTGTTCCCTTCATCTTTTCTGTCCTACAGCCCCTGGATTTCTACAGAGGAGCCACTCTGACAGAGGCCTCTGTCCCGAACCAGAGATGGCATCGGTAGATTTCAAGACCTACGTGGACCAGGCCTGCAGAGCTGCAGAGGAGTTCGTCAATGTCTACTACACCACCATGGACAAGCGGCGGCGGCTGCTGTCCCGCCTGTACATGGGCACGGCCACCTTAGTGTGGAATGGAAATGCTGTTACAGGACAAGAAGCCTTGAATGAGTTTTTTGAGATGTTGCCTTCCAGTGAGTTCCAGATCAACGTGGTAGACTGCCAGCCTGTCCATGATGAAGCTACACCAAGCCAGACCACAGTCCTTGTGGTGATCTGTGGATCAGTGAAGTTTGAGGGCAACAAACAGCGGGACTTCAACCAGAACTTCATCTTGACCGCCCAGGCCTCACCCACTAATACAGTGTGGAAGATAGCAAGTGACTGCTTCCGGTTCCAGGACTGGGCCAGCTAGTGGGGTGAGAAAGGCTTCTTGGCTTCACCCAGCTCCGCAGAGGAATGCCAATCTCAGATCTCAGGATGTGGAGGACACAGTTCGTTTTTGTTGTCACAGCAGCACTGCAAACTGGATGTTAGACTCCCAGAAACCCCTTTCCTGTTTGTCATCCTTGCCTTTTGAAAGTAGTAAACTTGCTATTTTTCTACTTAACAGTAGAGACCCTGTTTCTGGAAGTTGACAAATAATTTAAATGTTGCTTCTCTGCCTTATGTGTCTAAATTTTGAGAAGGACGGAGGAGCCTGACAGGCAGAAAACAGTAGAAAGCACCTGTGGAGGTGGAAGGGTCCAGGAAGAGCTCCTATCCCAGTGTGAACGCTGTGGGTAGCACTAGCCACACTAGAATCCTCAGAACATTGCGAATTACCTGTCCTAGGCCATATCCCTAGCCAGCACCTCCACCACAAATAAGATTTCTGGGCATTGGCATTTTACTATTTTTCAAAAGCCCTTGTGTTAATGTGTGATTAATAAAAAAGGTGATGAACCTGACAGTAGGCTTTGCCTTTAGCACCTGGGATGGGAGTGACTGGTGATAAATGTGAAGAGTTAGCTGATGGCTGAGTGCTGCTCCTGCCAGAAGCACCAAGGTTAGAGGGAACATGAGAGGCTGCAACTACAAAGGACCCACTTTTCAGTCTGAGTTATTGCTAGATTGACATGTGATTAGATTCTGGCCAACGAAGCAGAAGCTGAAGGATTGAACTGGGGTATTTTGCTTCAATTAAACCTTCACTTCCTGACTGCTAGACCACTTCATCTTGAGTGACAAGACCATCTGGATGTGACCTAAAGGTAGGGTCCTCAGGCAGTACCACAACTGCATGTGGGGAGCACAACTGCCCGAGTAGCCCGACTTAACTGTATGTCTCAGCCAGTCATACCTGTGATAGAACTCCAAAGCCACATCTAGCGCAGTCAAACCAGTCCTACAGGCTTGGTGACAAGATGAAACTCGAAGTTCAGGCTGAGATGCTACTAACGTGTGAAATAGCAAACAGGTTTCTACCATGAATTCACTTAAGATCCTGGAACACTAAACATGACCCTTAGGAAGACAGGAAAGAAGAATGGAGGAGAATGAGAAGTTTCAGTCATTTGAAAAAACATGTTGCTGAGCTTTAAGTACCACAAACTGTCACCTTGATACAAATGCCCTGGAGTCAAAGAATTAAGGTCTTTAAACTCTATCCTGTCCAAAATAGCAAAAATAGAATGGTGTTCACTTTCCAGGCTTGGAACAGACATATTCTTAAGGTTCCGATTTTCCTGGCACTCTGGGAGTGTTTGAATCTGAATTAACATGGCTTTCAAAAGACAAGCTTTGCTCAATATCCATTCCACACTCCACCTCACTTCTTTCTGCTAGCGTCCTCCAGTTCTCCCCTTCACCTCTGTTCTCCAGGTTACTGTTCCTTACTCCCTGCCCTGACAGGGTTTCCCCCTGTATCCCTCCATCAACCCACCTCCCTTTTGCCCTCCCTGCACACTCAAGCCTCACCAGAGTGCACTTCACACACAAAGAACAGGTGAGCACACCCTGCTGTCAGCACCAGGCAGGCTGCTGTCACACTGCAAACCAGAGCACACACCCAGGGACCTGGAAAAAGTAGTAAGAAAGAAGGTGCTGCCTTCTGGCGCTGCAACAGCCACATTTTGTTTTGGAGCAATAAAGGCAAAGTTTGCTTTAATCACAAATCCTCATTTTAGTCGTATTTCAAGTTCTCTGCTATGGTGTTTGCCAAATTGCGAAGTTTGGATTCTGTTATAACATGTATTTTGTTATAAAAAAGACAAGATGCTCTATATCTGGTGCTACCTTGTTGGAAAAAAGAAAACAGTCTTTACATTTAGCAGTGAGGGTAAATTAGTTAATTTTTGCAGAGTTTTCTTTGCTCTCAGCAGTGATGAGGACATGGTAATGACAGAAAACTGAACTCTTTTCAAGTTCCCAAGGCTCTAGCGGCCTCTGTAATTCATGTCCCATGCCCTGGTCCCTGGAAAGAAAGGTGAGAAATGCTTTAGGATTGGCCCTGAAGGGAAGGACTTTGGGAACCAGAGTGGCCCGACTTAGGGCTGGAGATGGCTCAGCAGGAAGGGGCCTTACTGCTCTTCCAGAGAACCCAGATCAATTCCTAGCATCTGCATGGTGTTTCACAGCCGTGTGTAACTCCAGTTCCAGGTCTGATGCCCTTTCCATCCTCCTTGGCCACCAGGCTCACCAGTGTGCATAGGCATATATGCAGGCAAAACATCCACACAGTCAAATTAATTTTTGTTAAAAGTGGGCAAACTTATTGGAGAGAAAATGATGTTAGGGTGAGGGAAGGTGTTAAAGTTCAGTTCTAGACATACAACATATGTGGACGACTTAACTAGAAAAGTGGACACAATTAGGTTTGAAGATAGACATCTCTAAACCCAGTTTTTAGATTATTGAATTTTCAGTACTTTGGAGACTGGAAGAGGAAACACTGAGTAGGAAGTCTGAAGTTGAAGGGAAAGGTCTGTGCTACAGCTATATAAATAGGTGAGTCATTTATGAGCCACACTATATACAGGATTGTCTCATGTGTTTTTCATATTTAATATGTCACATATGGATTAATCGCAGTAGCCAAGTATCAATCGGTGTTAAATTCAAATGCACTATCATTTATTTAACTATTTCTTTAGTAGTGAACATTCACGTTACCACCATGATTTTTAAAAAACTATTACACATTATAATGTTTATACATATTTTAAAAAGTGGGCAAGCTTGATCCTGATCCAGAGACTGTGACGTCTTCCCATCCACTGCTAATCCTCTTCTGGTGGACCCTGGCCAGGGCAAAGCTAGCAGCATTAGTAGCATAGGCCCAGCTACTCTGAGACAACCAGGATGGTGTGGGGTACAGTGTCTTTTGGGGAATCGTACTGCTCAGGCATCATCTGGTCAGCCACAGGACATAGGACCACATTCCAAGCACTTGCGAGGCAGGATCCAGCATCCACAGCTCACTAAGATTGATTTGTGAGCAAACAGCACAAGACCTTGACCAGTGAGGTCATGTTCTGGCTGATCACAGTACAGTGAATAGAAACAGTCCATACAGGAGATGTTTCCTACGATTGGGTGGGGGAGTCTCACAACATTGCCCAGGCTGCTCAACGCGTAGGCTCACATGTTCCTCTTGACTTTCCAGCGAATAGCCGGGACTACAGGCACATGCAACTGCACCCATGGTCTTGGTATTAGAAAAGTGTCTTCCTGGGGCTGGAGAAATGGCTCAGAGGTTAAGAACACTGGCTGCTCTTCCAGAGGTCCTGAGTTCAATCCCCAGCAACCACATGGTGGCTCACAACCATCTGTACTGAGATCTGGTGCCCTCCTCTGGCATGCAGGCATACATCGAGGCAGAATGTTGTATACATAATAAATAAATCTTTAAAAAAAAAAAAAAAGAAAAGTGTCTTCCTGTCATCAGTAATGTTTGCCTTTTCAGGGAGTTACCAATTTTACTGAGTTTTCAAAGAGTTTATGTCAGTGATGGTTCTGTTTTCGGTTTAGCTGGCTTTTGCTCTCTGTGATCGCCTTCCTCCTGTTTATTTTCAGTCTTTTTAAAACGTCCTTCCACGGAAAGTGCTGAGATTGGCCTGTGCCACCACACCTGGCTTAGATCACCATCACAAGCATCCTTTGTGAAGTGGAAATCGCGAGACTCCCAATGTCCACTAGCATGATTATTTTTAAAATTCTAGTATCGCCACAAAGGAGATTACTGCACAGACCTTTATGTGATAGGGTTCATATGAAATGTTTGAGTTTGGAGGTAGAAAAGCAGGAGCTCTTGGAGGATAAGAGTCAGAAACAGCACAGACATCCCAAGAGCTGCTCAAGGTGGCTTGCTTTAATACTGATAAGGTAATTGATTTGTGAATTTAAAATGAAATAATAGACGTGAAAATGATAGGAACTTCGATCAAAATTTAGAGCTGCTTCTCAGGCACTGGCTTCTAGGATTTTAATATTCAATTACCGGGACCAACATAGTGAGAAGGAGGGAACTGACACCTGCAAGCGGTTCTCTGATCTCCCCAACATATGATCTTATCCCAATGTAATTAAAAAAAAAAAAAAGAGTCCTCTAATGTGTTTAAAAAGTCAGAGTGAATCTTGTGGATTTGTTATCTGTAAAAAGAGTCCAATGCGAGTAATGAAAATAAGATGGTTTTACACACACACACACCTTAATTGTCATTACCAAATGCACTTGTGAGAAAAGGCTTATATCGGGTTGTGTACTGGGTGAAGTTTTAAGTGATAATGTGCCCAAATTTAAAGCAGGTAAAAACCTGTGGCCTGTTGAAATTCAACTCTTGAACTGACCCATAATTGACACGCTGGACACAGTAACATCACTGGCAGGATTTTGGAGCCTGGGACTCGCACATCACGACACTACTATGTGGTTCCTCCATCCACACGGAACACCGCCGTAGCAACTCACCCGTTAAGGTGGTAGTATCGCCGGTACACTCGACCTTTAGGACCATATAGCGTCATCATTCCGCGACCACGCAGAACCAATTGCAAGACGGTTCCCTGGGAAACGCAGCGGCCGAGCACGTGATCTGGGCCCCTGAGTCTTAGCTGCCGAGTCTCCTGGAGCAGGGACAAAGCGGTGTCCCAGGCCGCCGGGGTACTCCTATCGGCGGTGCTTGCTCACCATGGACGGCGTGATCCGGCTTGTTGGGTGTTCCGGAATGCGACCAACAATGTCTAACGTACTGTTCACCTGTCTCCTTAGGAGTGTGTAGATTGTTTCCAAAGTTTCACCAAAATAAGCTCCTTGAAGTGAACACACATTATAGTTGACTTCCACATGCTTCTTCAGGATGACTAACAGAAAAATTTTACACACACCTAAACACAAGCCATCTTTCCCTTTTCCCCCTCACTGCTGAGATTGCACTTCTTGTACTCACAGTATCAAACACTAACATTTTTGTCAGTTTGACTGCATGCAGTGGCTTTTAGGCTGCTCCATTTTCAGCGGATTCTTCTATTCATCCAGCATTCTGCTGGTGGTTTGTTGCTGATTTCCAGAGGTTCTTTGAGGTCTGTCCTGCTGTCTTACATGAGAGTAGCTTCAGTCCCTTGCCACAAGGCCGCTTATGGGTCTGTAGCTCTGAAATCCACGGTAATCTTAAGAAGAAAGGTTAGGGCAATGACTTAACTGAAAGGGAATGAAGTGAGAGGTCAGCAGAGTCAAGCAGAAGTCTGAGTCAAAGTAACTTAGACACAGAAAGAGGTGACTAGGCTTCCATCCAGATTTTGGTATCTTTGATGTAGAAAAAAATTATAAAGGATTTACTATGAGATTTGCATAGGAGACATTAAATCACACAAGTGGAATTTAGCTAAAGGAGCTGCCTGCTAAATACCCGAGATAAATAGTTTGCTAATTAGGTCTGTTAGAGAGAAACAAAACTTAGGATGCTAGGATGCAAATATGTATTCACCAGGATGGGTAAGCCATTAGGGTCAAAGACTATCTCTAAGAGGAAGCTGAAGGGGGGCAGCTCAAAATCACATCATCATGAAGTGTACAGCTGCCTTCAAGTCTCCTGGGTAACAACCATTCAACAAACAAAGCAACCAAAAAACTGATGTGCCCAAACTAATTCTGACAATATATCTTTGGATATAGATATAGAAGATGTAAATCTCCTAAGCAGCCAGACTTTGCAGTCTCCTGTCTCTGTTTAAATTGTTCAAAGTTCTGGGGCCAGAACCCAAAAGAAATGTAAGGATGAAAGCATATGTAAAATGCATAAGCCTAATATATACAGATATAGATATAGTAAGCTAATGAAATCTTTGTTGGTGCTAACCCTTACTTGGGCCTTAGCCCCAGTTGTCAGGTACTTTTGTAAAGAGCTTTATCTTCATTGATCTCTAAGTGTACAGAGTGATTTCTCACTGGGAAGGCAGATTTTCTATAACAACTTTGTGGGCCTAAGCAGTCAGTGTTTTCTAGCAAAGGTATTATAAGTTACAAATCCATTAAGAGTGTGTGCAGAGCAGCGCTGGAGAGCCACTACAGCTGAGTTCTGCTTTGTTCCCTTATGGGAGCTTCCTAGCAGAGCTATCTGCTTCTTCTCCTGCCCAAGATGTTTCTTTTGCTAACACTCTGCTAAAGGGAAGCCAGCTGCAGAAATGTAGCAATCTCTTCAGCTGGAGGAAAAGTTGTAACTACTTTTCCTCCAGCTGGCCTTGCTCAGCTCCCTTAAGGAACATCCTAGCAATGTTCTTCTGTTCTGCTTGGCCTTGCTGAGGACCCCTAGAGAGCTCTCAGCAAGGTTTTTCAGCTCAGTCCCCGAAGGGACATCCCGCCAGGTTCTTCTACTCTGAGCTGACCAATGAAGGTCATCATCCAACACTCTTTTGAGAAAGAGATTTGGGAAGGAGGAATCCCTGAAGGGTGGAGAGGCTTATATAGGGCTTCTTAGGGGCAGTTTTTCCAGGAATAAGGGGGATTGGTTAGTTTTTTCCTGCTCAGGGATTGGCCAGTTTAGCTGGTCAAGGGCAGAGATGGCTCTGCCTTCATGGCCAAACTGTATTTCTTTCACTGGTCCTTCTTAGCTTTTTGATTCTAATCTTAGGACCAGGGCATATTTCTTTCACGGACTGATCCTAGGGACAAAGTGTGTTTCTTTGACACTAGGGATAAAGATGTTTTTTTCCTGACCCAGGCCTCAAATACAGGGTGTGTTTCTTTCACTGGCACTGGGGTTCACAGTCAGGGTGCTCTGTGATTGGTTGGTTTCCTGCTCCAGTTGTCCCTTTTACTCTGCAGTAACGACCAGCTGAGGACAAGAACGCAGCTACATAGCCCCAGGTATTTCCAACTTGGGCAACTAACATTCCCCCCCCCCCCCCCCCCCCCCCCCCCCCCCCCCCCCCCGCCATTGCTGTCTTCTGCACAGGCGTGGCCTTGGCTTGCTGCAGGTACACAACCCGGAGCTACCAGCCAGTCGCCCTGCCCCAAATCACGTAGGACCACGCAGCGCACAGCACAACGGCCGGAACCGCCTCTGCAGCTGGACTTGCGCGCGCAGCGCCTGCGGGGGGCGGAGCCCACTAGGGGGCGGGGCGCGCTCGTGGCAACCATTCCGTGGTCCCCAAGTGCTGCTGTTCCTGCGAGACTGTTCCAGGGGTACGGGTCCGGCTGCGAGGTGAGTGTGTTGCGGACTGTCTGACTTAGTAGTTATCCTCCGCATGCTGTCCTTTGGAACGGCGGGCTGTGGGGACCCAGGCCGAGAGCAGTAGTCTGGTCCCTTTGGGCTCTGGAGGCCGGAATCGGGGACAAGGGGCTGGACCTTGGCCGCAAGAGTTCGTTCTCCCCGTAGCTTTGGAAGATCCTTGGTCGTCTGGGACTCTGGGGGATCACAGTGGGGACGGAGATGGTGCAGTCAGAGAGGCCATAGCCACCAGGACTTTACACCCTGCGTGAGAGCCAGGATCCCTGTAGAGTGGGCACGCTGCGGAGAGCAGCATCTCCTGGAGGCCTAGCCTGGAAGTCCAGACCCCAAGGCTACTTAGCGACCTTGGTGAGGATGCTCGGCCTTCCCAGAGGCGGCAGAAAGCCAATGCGTGTCAGTGGAACACAGCTGTCACCAGGCCACAAATAGCCGCTCAACATGACTGGTGGCTGCCCCCCCCCCCCCCATTTGGAAGGCAAACGAGGAAATCTGCTCATGGTCTCCCTGGTTGATGGCGAAGTCGCTGCCAGGTCTGCTGGAAGGACTTTCCCTTTAGGGGGAAGAACGAGGTGTTAGGAAGTCAGGCTAGCCATGTGAGCATCAGGTAGAGAGGGGTCTATACCTTTGTCCCCACGCTGGGACCTGGTGTTGGGTCCTGGAATCACGCAATTAGCGGGGAGCAGACCACGGAAGTCTACTAACTAGAAGCAACTTTATTCAAAAAATAATAAATAATGGAGCAGTGGGGCGGGGGTAGGGGGACGGACGACAACTTCTAACTAGCTAGAAAATTATTTGGTTCCCCGAGAAAGAAATATAAGCTTTTTTTTTAATAGTCAAAGGTTATGCATAGGACAGAGAATACAGGGATTTACGGTGTGTCGGCGTCTTAGTATTTAGGGAGTGCTGTCCTCTGAGTTTGAGCTTGGAGATTTATGGCATTTCAGGAAGATCTTCCTGAGCTCGAACTAGGGGATTTACTGTTCAAAATGTTCCCTTGTCTGGGAGAATGCAGGGCAAAGGGTTAAAGCAGCTATCAGTTCTCATACAATCAGAAATATGTGTATAGGCTATAAGCATACAATTTTTTTTTCATATTCATGGACTTCTCACGGGAACTCTGAAGAGCATTGGCTCACCACTACTGCTTCAGGCACGTCTCTTTTAGTTAAGTTTCCTTGATAAGTAGCTACTGTTTTCCTGTGGAGGCCCCTTCAGTCCTTCCACAGGTGCTGATTTTACAGTCACCTCCCTAGGAGAGTCTTTTCTGTGTTTGAGCCTGGGTACTATGGGTAGTGGTCTCTTGAATG
Organism: Alexandromys fortis; assembly: GCF_014885135.2. Taxonomy (NCBI): domain Eukaryota; kingdom Metazoa; phylum Chordata; class Mammalia; order Rodentia; family Cricetidae; genus Alexandromys; species Alexandromys fortis. The sequence goes on from NW_026067989.1 coordinate 5,556,934, forward strand.
AGATGGACAGGCAATGGTGAAGATCAGCAGGAGTGCTCTGGATGGAGGAGACTTGGAAACCAAATGGAACCTAGAAAGGGAAGATAGATTCAGGGACAGAGGTCTCAGTGAAGAGTCCACAGAGCAGAAGACATGAAGCTGGGTTAGCATTTTAGAGTCAAAAGGAGTCCTGGGGGATATGGCAACTTCAGGGGAAACAACTTTCATTTGGTGAGGCTGGGGTGAGGGGTGTTTTGAGAAACTTCAGTTAAACATAGACCATGAAAGCTATGAGGTTTAGTTTCAAGACCCCATCAGCCAAATAACTGATTTTCTTCCTAGCTTGTCACCTGTAAGATGAGGCTCCCTCAGTACCTTTTCAGGTATGTAGGAAGTCCGCTACAAGATAGCAGATGTCAGGCCAGCTGGAAGTGTTTGCAGTGTTGTGTTCCTTAAAACCTCGGGATAACTGGGCCTTCGAAGAGGAGGAAGTGGAGGTTCGGAGAGACTTTAGCCTGCTCAAGGTAGCACAGTTTAGAAATGCCAGGGAACCGGAATTATTTCAGGAGAGTATCTCTGTTTACCAGGCATTTAAGGACATTGCAAATGAGGACAGGTGTTTGAACTATTTTCCCAGGAAGTATGCAACAGTTTTCAGTGGTGGCAGCGGTTATCAAATGACTATTTCTTGTTCAAAGAACTAGACACAGATTTTCCTGTATCTTTGGCGTATGTCTTTTAGTAGATTAGAAATGACCTTGGTAAGCAAATTTTTGCCCTGAGTTTCACTAAAGGCAAACTAATCAATCATTTGTGTTTATCACTGGGGGGAAGTCTTGCCAGTATTGTTTTCATGAATATTATCTCATGAAACCCATTCAGGAACTTTAGAAAACTGCCAAGAAGTGGAGCATAATTTTACTCTGTGTGTCTATGTGTGGATTTTTTTTTAAAGATTTGTTTTTAATAATGTGTGTATATCTTGTTTGAGGTATGTGCATGTGACTACAGGTACCTGAGAGGTTAGATCCCCTAGAACTGGAATGAGAGGCAGCTGTGAGTCACCCACTGTGGGTACTAAGAATTAAATTTGGGTCCCCTACAAGATCAGTATGTACTCTTAGCTGCTGAGCTGTCTTCTCTAGCCTTGTCTATGCGTTTTGTTTGTTTGCTTTCATTGTTTTGAGATGCGTTCTCACATAGTTTAGGCTGGCCTCAAAGTTACTGTGTAGCTGGGATTGGTTTTGAACTTCTTATCTTCCTGAGTCTTATCCATCTAAATACTGGATTGTACCTGGGGCTATAAATCATGCCACCACATACAGCTGTGATTTGAATCTCTCAATGAGAAAAGTTGGGTTTGTTAGTTACCATTTATCTTCTCAAGAATTAATCTAAACCCTGATAATTTCAAGTCCCTTTTCTTCAGGGATTCATATATGAGCTTATTCTTGTTTTTGTTTTCAAAGCTGTTTTTAAAAGAAAGATGGAAAGCGGCACAGTTTTGCTGGAATCCAAATCTTCACCATTGAACCTTCTGCATGAGATGCACGAGCTCCGACTTCTGGGCCATCTTTGTGACGTCACAGTCAGAGTAGAGTATCAGGGTGTCTGTGAAGACTTCATGGCCCATAAAGCAGTGCTGGCAGCCACCAGCAAGTTTTTTAAGGAGGTGTTCCTGAATGAGAAGAGTGTGGATGGTACCAGGACTAATGTCTGCTTAAATGAACTTCAGGTCGTTGACTTTGCTTCATTTCTGGAGTTTGTCTATACGGCCAGGGTGCAGGTAGAAGAGGATCGGGTGCAGCGGATGCTGGAAGTGGCTGAAAAGCTAAAGTGTTTGGACCTGACTGAAACATGCTTTCAGCTCAAGAAGCAGATGCTGCAGTCAGTCCTTCTGGAATCACAGAGTTTCCCTGAGTCTCAGGAGGTGGAGGCCAGCAGTGGCCCCCAGGTGAGTGTGACCCCCAGCTCCCAAGCAAGCGTATCAGGGGAGGATGCTCACTCCAGTGGCCTTGCTGATACCTCTAACTATCCAATAGAGAGTTTTGATAATGGCCTCTTGCCAGAAATACCATCCAGGAAGTGCAAGGAGAAATTAGACAAGAAGAAAGATGTGGCTAGGCCTCCCTACCCTAAAATCAGAAGACTTAGTGGGAGGCTAGCTGGAAGAAAAGTGTTTGTGGATATCCCTAAAAAGAAATATACAAGAAGGCTCCGAGAGCAACAGACAATTGCGGAGGAGGAAGCTGCAGAGAATGACAGGTGTCCCCAGGACCAAAGCGCAGCCCATGAAAGGACGGGGACGGAACCAGCTTCCAAAAGTGAGGCTTCCCCTGCTGGTGTGAAACTGGAGGAAAGCCTGCAGAAAGTGGAGGGGGAGAAGGAGGGTGAAGAAGGGAAGGATGGGGAGAAGAGGAGTAACTTCCAGTGCACAGTCTGTGAGAAGGCCTTCCTGTATGAGAAGAGTTTCCTGAAACATATCAGGCACAACCACGGCATGGCCACCGAAGTCGTGTACCGATGTGACACCTGTGGCCAGACCTTTGCCAACCGCTGCAACCTGAAGAGCCACCAGCGCCACGTGCACAGCAGCGAGCGCCACTTTCCATGTGAGCTGTGTGCAAAGAAGTTCAAGCGTAAGAAGGACGTGAAACGGCATGTGCTGCAGGTGCACGAGGGTGGAGGCGAGCGGCACCGCTGCGACCTGTGCGGCAAGGGCTTGAGCTCCAAGACTTCTCTGCGGATGCACGAGCGCACACACACGGGCGACAGGCCCTATGGCTGCACCAAGTGTGAGGCCAAGTTCTCACAGCCCTCAGCGCTGAAGACCCACATGAGGTGCGGCTGCCTGGGAACATTGCTGTCTATAGCAGGGCCGTCCTGTGTGCAGGGATGTGGGATGTGATTTCCCAAGTACTAGAGGGTTCCCGAGTGCTAACGTGCAGGGGGTGGTTGGAGATGGCTGTAGGGCGTGGACCAGCATGTTTGTGTCTGTGGGTCTTGGTTTCCCCACTAGTGCTATCTAGGACTTGGGAAATTGAGGCAACATTGAATCCTCTTTGGAGGCGTGGAGGTCTGGGAAATGGTTCTTTGGCCCTTCCAAGCATAGAGGCCAGGGTACAGCAGAACCATCCAGCACACTGGGTGCTATGTGCCTGGCCTCCAGGTGGCCTGAGATCTCAAGATGCTCTGTATTTGAACAAGAGCTGGGCTTTGTCTTCACTCAGTTCCACTGAAGTTCTGTGAGATGAGGTGTAGAGCTGCAGACACTTCTCTAGCGGTCTTTCAGTGGCTGATCTGAGAATTGGGAGCTAAGAATCAGACAACATTTTTTCATTTTTTTAAAGGTATTTATTTTTATTTCATGTATACGACATTTGGTCTGCGTGTACGTATGTGTACCATGTAAGTGCCTGGTGCCTTCAGAGGTCAGAAGGCAAATGTCAGATCCCCTGGAACTGAAGTAACCAATGGTTGTGAGCTACATGTGGATGCTGGGAACTGAATGCTGGTCCTCTGCCGGAGCAGCAAGTGCCCTTGCCTGCTGAGCCATCATCTCTCCAGCCTCTGAACAATGCTTTCTATTTGTTTTCAGACTATAGGTGGATAGTGAGTTCTCATATTTGTTTCCTTACAGGATTTTCTTTGTTGTTGTTTTAGACCAGCAGCTCTTGCCCCATGAGTTGTAACCCCTTTTGTGAGGATATGTCCAATGACCCTTTCATAGAGGTTGCTATCAGATGTTTACAATTTGTAACAGTAGCAAAATGACAATAATGAAGTAATATTGAAAATAATTTTGTGGTTGGGGGTCACCACACTATGAGGAACTGTATTAAAGGGTCACAGCATTAGGAAGGTTGAGAACCACTGGTTTAGACACTTTCTCACTGTGTAGTCCTTGTTGGTCTGAACTTGACTGTGTAGACTGTGCTTGCTTTAGATTTTCAGTGATGGGTCTGCCTCTGCCTCCCAAGTGCTGGGATCAAAGGCATGTGTCTCGTTATAGTTGTAAGTATATATGTTCTCATTCCTGCTGAGCAGTTGAATTTTCTACTGTATTCTGCCTTTGCCTTCCAACCTACAACAGACTGTGGGGAGGGAGCATGGTGGCTGTCAATGTTCACTTTGCCTGAGTTCAAAGTGCTTGTATAGAGTGTACTCAGCAGATCATGGCGATTGCCATACCACTCTGTCTGTAACTGAAATAATCCTGTGTGCTTCTCAGCAATCTGAGAGCAGATTCTCTCTTTAGGCTGGCGAGACTGGTCATGTGTTAGGAAATGATGGCAAAATGTTTGGTCAGATGGTACTTTGTCAGCAGTAGTTCCTAAGCTTATTCCAAATGAGGAAGCTTCAAATATTAAGTGATACCCTTTAATAGAAAAGTATCCAAAGGCACTTTCTGCCTCCAGTGCTGCACAGCATGAATAGGCAGAGGGGGGATGTAGGAGCTGCTCAGTGGCTCTACTCTGGAATGTGGAACTAAGTGGAGATAGCATCGTAGGGTCTTGTACGGAAACTCCATTTGTGTTGGGATTATGGTAAACTATTTTTTTTTTTTCAAGGTGGGGTTTTTCTGTATAGCCCTGGCCATCCTGGATCTTGCTCTATAGACCAGGCTGGCCTCAAAATCAGAGATTCACCTGTATCTACTTCCCTAGTGCTGGGATTAAAGGTGTAAGGCATGGGCCACCACCACCAAGCATATGGTGAACTCTTGATTGTCCCATCAGTCAGTTTTCTCAGCTCTCTTGGAAGAAATGGTTTTGCACAATACGGAGGAAATTGGAGATTGTATTGCAAAGTGACCTTTGAAATATACCCTGAGTTATCATCTGAATGTTGTACTTTCAGAATTCATACAGGGGAAAGACCTTTTATCTGTGATGAATGTGGTGCAAGATTCACTCAGAACCACATGCTGATTTATCATAAAAGGTGCCACACAGGTAAATACCCACGCTGTTGTGATTGACTGTCTTTCCTAGCTATAGAAGAAAGCTGCAGTTGCTTATTAGAAGTTGGCATCCACCATGGCAGGACAGGTTATATGAAGATTTTCTATCTAGTAAGAGAGGACTGCAGACCAACCTGCTGCCTGCAGTGCTGCTGTACAAGTGGCATGGTCTGTGGCAGTAGGTGCTAAAATAGGGCACACAGGTCTTAGACACCTAGAGGTATGAAACAGTTCCTATTGTAACTTCATCTCTAGGAGTCTGTCCTAAACAAATTATCCAAAATCTGAGAAAGCTGTGTGATCAGCTCTCTTCTTGCTGTGTTTAATAACAATTGGGAACAACATGATGGACCAACTGCAAGGAAATGTTCCAATGGGCTGGAAATCCATGCCCCTACTCATGACCTGGTCTGAGAGGCAGGGCTCTTGAATTATGGGCACATCTGTGCTTGAATGTTGACTGTAACAATGAACATTTAAACATGGTCAGTGCCAACTGTTGCAAAACCAGGAGCAAATACTTACATGATAAATAATCATATTTAGAGAGGAGATTACCTCTATTTTAAGTTGGCTTTATTCTAGCTCAGCATTGCAGTCCTGTGGTTGAAATTTTGATGTAAACAGGGACACAGAACCCAGTCCATCAGCGTGTACTGTACTCACTCATCCAGGCCTTGCTTTGCTTGCACTGTCTATATCTAAGCACTCACACTGGCCGCCCTGACAGAGGAGGTGTGGACCATGTGTTCCAGGAATGCAGAACACCACTGGAAGCTGCGGAGGAGTCAGCGGCATGTCACAGATTTCATTAGAGTTGGTCATTGTATATGGCTATTAATGTATTAACACTTTATGAAGGCCAGTGTTTTAATGTTTGTAAAATGAGGAGCACACCAGTTGACTCCATGAGTGAGTTGGAAGAATGAACAGAGAACTTACAACATTGAAATTGCCCTGCAGTCTGGTCAAGTAGACTGGTGTGCCAGCCTAGAAGCTGCTTGATAATCCATTGTGAGGGACGTTTGTTCTGATAAGGAGCTACAGAAACACTATTGAAAATAATCCAACAAACCCCCAAAGTTGTAAAAATTTTCTTATTTTCAGTACCGAAATTTATTAACTTTGAGCTGTCCGGACAGTGATCATTGATTCTAGTCCAGCGGATTGCTGCTTGGATTTCCCAGGATAGTCACCACATTTAGCAAGTAGCAAGAGTAATGTGTTTGATGTTTAATTAGGAAGTGTCTGGTGCTGCGTGCCACGGTGTAGAGAGGAGACCAGAAGGGGTTCTTAATGACTATGTCTACTTTTGTCTCATCTTCTCATGTAGGTGAAAAGCCTTTCATGTGTGAGACATGTGGCAAGAGTTTTGCTTCTAAGGAGTACTTGAAACACCATAATAGAATCCACACTGGATCTAAACCCTTTAAATGTGAAGTGTGTTTGCGGACCTTTGCCCAGCGGAATTCCCTTTACCAGCATGCTAAAATCCACACAGGTATGGCTGCACAGTGCCAGGGAAGAGTTCAGTCTGGCAAAGAAAACAGTTCACAAGTTTTAGATGTATTACAAAGCCACTTGGAGAGTGTTGTTTGGTGTGCTGTGACTATATTAACTTCCCGAGGGGGAGGGGGGGTGCTGATAGTGGCTCCTAGTTTCCCAGCTTCCTTCTCGCATGGCCAGGTTCAAGGCATCAGGAAATTAGGGATCCTCATATTGTATAGACTAGAGAGGACTAGCTGGAACCAGAGGCTGGTATAATCTTAAAGATCTGCTCTACTAACCTCCTTCAGCCACCCAGGAAGTAGCCAGTTTGTAAAGATTTCATAGCCTTCAAATAGTGAGCAGCCTGAGAATTAAGAACACAACACTGTGAGGCACATTTCAAATTCATTCCGAATTGAAGCTTTAGGAGAAAATGGTCAAACTCTGTTAGAGTGACTTTATTTATTTGTTTATTTGTTGAGACAGTTTCTCTGTGTAACAGCCCTAGTTGTCCTGGAACTAGCTCTTAGAGACCAGGCTGGCCTTGAACTCACAGAGATTCGCCTGCATTTGCCTGGGATTAAAGTGTGTGCCACCACCACCTGGCTATAATCACATTTTTAAAGTGATTTTTAAGTTAAAGTATAATTATATATGGTAGTATTTTTAAACTTTTCACTCCCTCCTGGGCTTTTGATTGGCCATATAGCCTTGTACATGCTATATGAGTACTGTGCCACTATATTAATTTGCGGACCCCTATTTTTATGTTTTCATTTTTGAGACAGATTTTCATACAGCCCTTGAACTTGCTCTGTAGCCCATGACATTCAATTCCTGATCATCCTCTCTCTACCGCACAAGTGTTGGGTTACTGGCCTGGCTTCCCACATGGCTTTTATGCTTTTGAGTTTATAGTTTTTGTTTGTCTTGTTGTTGTTTTAATTAAGTTTATTTTGTGCATGTATGTGTGTGGGTGACTAAGTGCCTTGACACACGTGGAGGTCAGAGGACAACTGTGGGAGTTGGTTCTTGCCTCTCATCAAGGTCCTGGAGATTGAACTCAGATCTTCCAGTTTGCTGGCAGGTACTTTTACTTACTGAGCCACTGTACAGGCCCAGTTTCTGGTTCTGATAAAGTGAAAATCGAGAACACTTTAGTATGCAAATGGGGGACAGTCTGTGTGCAGCATGGGGTGCTTATTGAGAGGGCACACAGCTTCCTGTGGTATGACAGCTTGAGCGTTATGCTTGAATGGATGCAAGTCTTTCCGATATAAACAGGGAGAAAGAATGGATGTTACTGTGCACACGTGCACACAACATGCTATTTGTTATTAGGACAGTGTATTACTATGGCTACTGGTTTGTATTTCACACAGTGTCAGCTGCCTGCACAGAACTGACCTATTCTTGGTACAGTTGTAAGTTCTTGGGTATTACAGTCTAGTTGATTGGCATCTCTACTAGGTGCCGCTTCCTTGAGTCGTTGTGGTGTAGCTTTCCCTTTGGGGAGTGCTCAGGCTATGCAGATGTGTATCCAGCGTTAAATAAAGTGGACTGAGAACTGACTGAGTAGTTTCCTTCTCTCTGTGTTCAGGAGAGCGGCCTTATTGTTGTGACCAGTGTGGGAAGCAGTTCACCCAGGTAAATGCCCTCCAGCGCCACCATCGCATCCACACGGGAGAGAAACCGTTCATGTGCAATGCGTGTGGGCGAACATTTACTGACAAGTCCACTCTCCGGAGACACACCTCGGTAAGTGATGGGTAGGCTGTTTAAAAACAAAGCCCTTCTGGTCTAGGTTGCTAGCCCTGAATACCTGTCATTCTTCCCATCCAGAGAGTCAAAGGTTCTCTCTCTCCTGAATGTCTTGCAGTGACATCCAGGGAATAAGGTGGAAGGCTAAGGCCCCCTACTGCAAAGTCTATGCCAAATACTTCCTTGCAGAGGCTGCTGTACTAATTTAGTAATTAGTGCCAGGGTGATCCACTAGAAAGCATATTTAAAAGCCAGGGAGTGCTTGCTCTTTTTTGTAATTAAAAATCATTTTTTTTAAATATTTACTTTTTGATTGAGAGATAGTCTAGCTCTGTAGTCCAGGCTGACCTCGGACCCAGCATGACCCTCCAGTCTCTGACTCCCATATGCTAGGATTATTTTTTTTTTAATGGGTGTGTGCCATGGTGCCAGGCCCTGAAGAGAAAATGTTGTTTTAGAAGATGCATGTACTACTAATAAGTATCTGTAAGTTGGGAGACTTAGAAACACATAAAGTGACTTTTGTTTTATTTGTAGATACATGATAAGAATACGCCGTGGAAGTCTTTCCTTGTCATTGTAGATGGCTCACCTAAGAATGACGAAGGACATACGACAGAACAACCCGATGATGAATGTGTATCACCCAAACTTTCAGGTAGATTATTATCTTTTGGTGAAAATAGCCATTTTAACAACATATTGGAAGTTCAAGGCAGTGTGCCTGCCGTGCAGGAGAATAATTCCACAGACACTGCTTGCAAAACAGTGGTGTCTCAGGATGCTCTTCTCACCACTACCATCAGTGAGCTTGGTGAGCTGACGTCACAGACAGGCTCAATACCTGCACACCTTCCCACCTTGACCAACATGGAGTGAGAGCCTGAAGTTGTGTGCTGAACAGTCTGTAATTGCCGCATTCCAGGTGACGCCAGGGGCTGAGAAAAAAAAGTTGTCTATCCAGAGATATAGGCAAGACTGGCCTTGAACATTTCCCCAAACTTCCACGACCTTGCACGCATGTACCACACTTAAAGCTTTTCCAGAAACATTCTGATCTGCATGATCTTAGCTACATTTCATCAACAAATACGGCACTTAGCACCGATCCCTTAACCCTGGTGTAGCTGTACCTGTCAGTCACACTAATGCTTGATTCCCTTGATGTCTAAACCACTGCTTGTCTTTATCAGAGTACACAGCACTGACCCAGCTTGGGAAGGTGCTGTTCGTGGTCTCCTGGTCTCGCCCTGCCTTATACTTCCATGTGTGTTTACTTAACTCTGATCCTCTTAGGGCATTTTTCTACAAAGTTAGCTATTTCTTCCTTACTGAGATAAAAGAAAATGGGATTTGTTCTGGGGATCCTAAGATGGAACTGAAGGTTGCATTTGTTCCTCCCTAATCCTCTATTTGTACACGCGAAGAGGAATGACACACTGAACGTTTCCGTGTAGTACCTTAGCATGTGTGCAGGTAGGGAGTTGGTCATAAAATTCAACCTGGGATGAGATGTGGCTGTTAATTTCATTCCCTAAATCAGATTAAGTCAAAGCTGTCCTACCAAAGAATCTCACAAAATAGTCGTCTCGTTGGCAGAGGTGTGAGAAATGAAGAGGAGGTGTCAGAACACTTGACTAGTCGCATTTTCACAACCAGCCTGCTGAGTGAGCCCGGCAAATCTCAAGGACTTCTGCCAGGCTTTTCTAGAACGTCCAGAGTCCCCACAGTGGAAGGTGACACAGACTAGTAACTGCTACAAAGCCACCTCTTTAGGAGCACAAGGAGCTAGAGGAGTGGTTCTCAACCTGTGGGTAGTGACCCTGCCATGGGTTTCTATAGCATATTAACAGTACAGTTCAGAACAGCAGCATAATTACAGCTATTAAAGTAGCAACACAAGGAATTTTAGGGTTGGAGGTAACCACAACATGAAGAACTGTATTAAAGGGTCGCAGAATTAGGACGGTTGAGAACCACTGATTTAGAGGGTACCAGAAGCCTTGGCATGCTCAATTCCTATGCCTTTTTTTTTTTTTTTTTTTTTTTTTTTTTTTTNTTTTTTTTTTTTTTTTTTTTTTTTGGATTTTTTCGAGACAGGGTTTCTCTGTAGTTTTTGGTGCCTGTCCTGGAACTAGCTCTGTAGACCAGAGATCCGCCTGCCTCTGCCTCCCGAGTGCTGGGATTAAAGGCGTGCGCCACCACTGCCCGGCTCAATTCCTATGCCTTAACCAGTGGATAAAGAACCAGAAATGTCTCCAATGTTCCTTTGGCTTTCTCATGCTGAATTATTGCTCAGCAAACTTCACTATGAAAAATGCATTCTGTGGCATTTGCTATTCCTGATGTATGAACACAGGGCCTTGGGTATGTGGGCATTCGCCATGTGTGACCCGTAAGCATTAATTTTAAGAGCGCCTTAATGGGAGAATTATTCTGCTTTCTAGTTGATGTTTCCTGTTTTTAACTTATTAAGCTTGCTGTGAGAACACTCTAGTTTCTAAGAGGAAGATACCTTAAGTTCAGAATGAAGACAGAGCGCTATAATAGAAACTGAGGGTCCTTCCACAGTGCTGACTTTGTGGTAACACCTTCAAGAAAGCCGTTAAAGCCACCAAAAGGTGTTCCAGGCACTTATACTATTTCAGACTTGCTCTTGAAGGTTCAGGGCTGAATTATCTCACATTCAGTTACGACCTGGCTATCCTAGTTGTGTTTACAGACAGAAAAAACTAAAGACTAGTGACTGGCACATGATCGTTTTAACTGGTAAGAGCAAACCTGCCCAGCTGATAAACTGTGTTATGGAATAAAGTCATCTTGATGAGAAGGAATTTAAACAATAGATTATTTTGTTACTTATTGGAAGAGCTGTCTTGAATTTGTTTCTTTCAAAGTTCTAAATAAAATTTAATGTGTTAATAAATGTCTTTGTAAAGGTTCTGCATTTCTAAATTTATTTACATTACTCTAACATGGTCTGTAGAAAAAAAAGATTCTTAACTGAAATTAGTCTAATTTGTTTAATAGCATGAACATTAAAACTTAAAATCAGGGTCTGTAGATTTTTATTTATACAATCACCACAGATGATTGACCTCCACAGTGTCAGACAGAAGAACGGCCCCTGCTTAGCAGTGGCCTGCGTTGAGCTGGGGAGCATAGAATGTAAAGGCACTCTACCAGTCTTTGCAGTCACAAGTCAGAGTGACCACGTGGTTATGTAGGTTTTTGTCTCTTCCCAAAAGAGGAAGGTGATCCTTAAGGACATAAACCTTGGCGCTAACACCACTTTGTGGCGTCTTTCTACCAATCCTAGCAGTTCATCTGTGAGAAAGCAAGGCTGCCTTGGGCTGGTTCCAGCTGTGTTCTGGCAGCACAAACTCTCGGAGCAGGAACATCAGGAACATCGGGAGGGTCTGCCAAAGAGGTGACCTAGTGATATTCCAACCATTCTTAACACAGCCTGAAAGAACCAGCTTCCAAACTGCACACAGGGCTCAAAGGGAAAGTTCACAGCGAAGCCCAATCTGAAACTTTTTAAATCTGAGACACTTACGATTCCTTTCTTAATTCTCTCATGTTGTTCTTCTTTTGTTCTTCACAGCTTATATACCCAATAAAATCTTTCAGGCTATATAGGAGTCACACACAGAAATCACATTCCAATTCTTAATTGATTAAAAACAGAGTCATCCTGATAACTCACAAGCAGTATTTCTAAATAACTTGTCACAGAGTGAGGAAGGAACATTTTTTTTCTGAGCCAACTCTTTCATTGGCAGGCTGCCAATTATGGCAGTAAAGAATGAATCATTTTGTTATCTATCTAGAGAGGTACTCTTATAAGGAGTGTAGAAACCTAAACTACTGAGGAGTCTAATAAAGGAATTGTGTACTATAACCTATCCTTCTGAGTGTATAAATATTCTGAACTAACATCTGTGATCAGAAGTCATAAATGCTGGGCTTTCTCGGACTCAAGAGTGTCAAGTTTAGAGAGAGAGGTGTCCTAAATTGTTTAGTATGGCCTCAGGTTCCATAAATCTTTTACAAACAGCTCAGTCAGCACTACCTAAGGCATAGCGACACTAATAGCATTTTAAATCTCGAAATCACTTTCTGTCCTGCATGTAACTCAAGACCATAAAAAGAAACTTGTCTCTCTTGAGGCTAGAAAATCAAATTATTTTCTGTAGCCCCAACCAGTTAAAATATCTTTCCCTGCAGTGTTTCTGAACAAAAACTCAGCTTTTTTGTTTGTTTGTTTGTTTTTGTTCCTGTCACTTATGCAATTCCAGGACCCAACATTTTTACACATAAAGAAGTTAGCTGGCTGAACTTTGAGTCTTTAGGATACATACCGGCATTATAAAACCGAGGTTAGGAATTTGTGCAGAGAGTTAATGATTATCCTAGGGTATCAGCCAGACCTAGCAAAGAAACTGCATTCGGCAATTAGGTTGCTTTGGCAGCTGGGGAATTTCAGCTATTTTCCTAATTGTCAACCTGAACTGTGATCTAAAGCAGCTCCTAGGAGGAAATTAAGCCTTGACTGCATAGCATTTCTTTGTATTATTATTCATCAGAACTCTGTGTAAGCTAACATTACAATACAACTTAAGGAGGGGTCATCTTCTTGACAATCCACAGATAAAAATGCCCACTAGTTAGGATGTATTCATGAGATGAACTGCTGTGGCACAATAATCTTGTACCCTGTAAAGATTTGTTACTTGTATTTTAATAAAGTGCTGATTGGCTAGTAGCCAGGGAAGAAGTATAGATGGGGCGACCAGAACAGGAGAATTCTGGGAAGAGGAGTCAGTCTGCAGTCGTCACCCAGAAAGGAAGCAAGATGAGAATGCCTCGCTGATGAAAGGTACCAAGCCATGTGGCTAAGACAGACAAGACTATGGATTAATGTAAGATGTAAGAATTAGTTAATAAAAAGCCTGAGCTAATAGGCTAACCAGTTTATAATTAATGTAGGCCTGTGTGTTTCTTTGGGACTGAAAGGCCGTGGGACAGAAACCTCTGTCAACAGTGAACATACTCCATACAGGGAGATGTGCAGCAGTACATGTGAGGTCACAGATGGAAGCAGAAGATACTCTGGAGTCTGTAGCCTTGTGGCCTTGCCTAGCAAGGTTTTCCCGTCAGAGGTTTTTTTTCCCTGCTGGCTGACACCTTGATTATTAATTACCATCTGCTGTTCTTATGACATGGCCCTCGGCACCTTTTGTGTTTCAACATAGTCCAAACTACAGAGGGCTCCACAGCCTTTGGTTTTACCAAAGTTTTCTGTAGTAGTTTAAAAAGTAGGTCAGGAAGTAGTGAGAACCTTTGGGTTTTTGCTGTTGGTAACTAAGGGAGATTGTAGATTAAATTTAACTTTCAAAAGATTTTATATATATGGGTATTTTGCCTGCACATTTGTATGTCTGTGTACTACATGTGTGCCCGGTGCCCAAGGAGGCATCAGATACCCTGGAATGGGAGTTACAGACAGTTGTGAGCCACCATGTGATGCTAGGAATTCAGCCGGGGTCCACTGGAAGAGGAACCAGTCTTCTTAATCACCACACCTTGGGTCCAGTCACAACTTTAACTTGCTTAATGTCAGACCATTGTAACTGTTCACTCTGGCCATTTGTACAAGCTAATGAAGCCAGGGTCCGACTTCTTCATGGTAAGGAAACCAACTGAGGAGAGACACTGGGGTCAGCAGACATGCAGTGACCCAACAATTTCTGATAGCCTACTGCACATTTATTTTAAGTTGTGAATCTGCTTTAGCTCTGGCCAAGTTCTGTAACTCACTGGCAAGGGGCTGTACTTCCCACCTCCAAGGGCAACAATAGTTCCTGTGGAGATACCTGCCTATAAGATGAATCAGGGAAGGGGAACATTGGGCTGCCAGGTCCCTCCCAGAACTCAACAGTTCCCTGCAGCCCCTTTTCTGTTTGCCTTGCAAGTGACAGTGAAACTCAAAGGATGCAAGGAAGGGAAGAGATGAGCTTGGCAGCCGCTGGCACCTGACTCGCAGCAAGAGAGGATACCAGGGTTTTTTTCTAAACCTCAGCCAGCAGAACCATTGGGTGAGCATGGCACAAAAAGCCTAGCATCAGTAATGTCAGTACTGTAAACTTGATCGGAACAACTTCAACTAGTTCTGGTAGCAAAGACTAGTCAAACCATTATTGCTAATTTCCACTTTATTTACTGTACAAGTTCACATAAAACATCCTTTCAGCTAAGGTAGACTTATTGTTACATGGTTAGTTTTTATAATGTACTCCCTTGCCTGAGAGCAACTCAGGACATCAGAGGGCCTGCTACTGGTCAGAGTTCACACTGCAGCAGGCAGGTCACGGGCATGCTGTGCTGCCAGATCCTCCACAGTCACAGAGGTTTGTATTTAGACATTTTAAATGCACAACATCAGAGGGAACAATAAATGCACAAGGGTTGGTGCATATACTTTGGTTATAGTGACATCACCACACATGGTTACAACTGTGCAAAAATACTGTTTTATGTCATTAAATAAAAAAGGAATTCACACAAGCTATAAAAATGTTGCCACAAAAGCAAAGCTTTTCAACTGACACAACTATGAACTATCCCCAGATGCTCTCAAGTATGAGAACTCTAACAAAGGATCATTGTGTTTTGTTCATAATAATCTAGAGACCTGGGAAGCCCACACCTAGGCATCTTGAGACATTTGGAGAAAGTAAGCTTGCATACTTCTGTCTAGATTTTTTTCCTCATTCTTTTACTTTCTGTCAGGTCTGTTCTTAGGTGGTCTTGCTACAAAGTTTATTCTAGTCTATTCTGGAAATTATGCTCTTCTTCCTTGGCCTCCCAAGTGCTGGGACAAAAAAAACCCAAGCACTGACTGATCTCAGCCTTTCCTTTTTTGTTTGTTTTGGTTTGTTTTTTGAGATAAGGATTCACATTGTAACCTAGGCTGGCCTGAAATTCACTGGGTAAACTAGGCTGGCCTCAAATTCAAAGCAATCCTCCAAACTATCCTCTTAAATACTATAGGATTACAAGTGTCTATGATGCTTGCTCAAGCACTTATTTAACTTCAGGAAAAACAAATAACTGAAAGAAAACAAACACTACTTTAAAAACCCAACACTTCTCTAGATAGGTATGTTAGGGAATCATGGTGAAAGGTAAACCAAAGTGTCTTACAAGATACCATGTGGGCTTTTCAATCATCACACCAGAAGACTGAAGAAGTGAGGCAGAGTACAGAGACTGGCCAGTGCTCAAATGATCTCCCACTGGAACTGATTTACAGCCATTTACACATCTCTTTTCCACAGCTGCCTGTAGCTGGTTGTGAATAAAGCAATAACCCACTTTTCTATAAACCAGCGTTTTAAAAAACTTATTTTTAAGTGTATGCATTTTGTCTACATGTAAGTCTGTGTACTACATGCGTGCCTGGTACCTGTGGAGGCGGAAAGAGGATGGTGGATTCCTTAGGACTGGAGGTACAGATAGCTGAGTCCCTCATATGGTTGCTGGGACTTAAACACGGGTTCTCTGGAACAGTAGATGAGGTATCTCTCTAGCCCAATAACTAACTTTTCTGTTTGTCTTTGCATAAGTGATTCTAATGGAGTCAAGAAGGATATACTAGGCTCAAGTACAAATTTTACCTTTGGTACAGCCAGCTATCATTCAGAAACACCCCCTCCCCGCAAAATGTGCCAGGTGGTAGTGGCGCACGCCTTTAATCCCAGCATGCAGGAGGTAGAGACAGGCAGATCTCTGTGAGTTGGAGGCAGCCTGGTCTACAGAGCAAGTTCAGGACAGGCTCCAAAGCTACACAGAGAAACCCTGACTTGGTGTGCAGGGGGAGAAAAGAAAATAAACTCCAAAAACCATTGAAGGGAAAAGGAATCCTCATCAGATTCTAGGGCACATTCCCTCTTCTCCAGACATGCGGAGGCCTCAGAGTTCCCTGCACACACACCCTTTTAACACCGGGTCAGGGCTAGAGAGTCTTCACAGTGTCTGACAGACACCTACCACCTGTCCCCATGGGACCAATCTCAACTTCATCGCCTGCTAATATTTTCTTTAAAAATATTTTTTAAAATTGATTTATTATTTTATATATGAGTGTTTTGCCTACATGTATGTATATATTCATTTCATGTATATGTTTATCTGTATGCATGTGCTTATTGAGGCAGAAGAGGGTACTTAGAACTCCCGGGGGCACTGGAGTTACAGGTGATTTTGAGCCACTCAACAAGGGTGCTGGGGCTCAAACTTGGGCCCCCTGGAAGAGCAGAAACCATGTCTCTAATCTCATCCTGCTACATTCACTTCTGAAAGATCTGAATTTCTCAACAGTCCTCAAACTCTCCTCCTTTAAGCCTGGTCCTGGCATAGCCACTCTACTGCACAGTTCGTGCCGCCAACCCTACTCCAGGGCCATCCAAAGATGAAAACACCATTCCGGTGCCATTTCATACCTGTCTGTCACATGACAGCAGTATATTAGGACTATGAAGTGTTTCTAGTAACACATGCTCTTTAAGCACAGATCATCTCAGCATACAAATGCACAGGCGACTCAGGAAGCAAGACCATGTCTACAGTACTGTATCAGCATATAAAGTAGCATGGAGAGTCAAACTCTGAAATAACAGAGCATACATCTTATATAAATCAAATGGGACAAGAGAACTCATACATACACGTGAAGTCACTTCAGTTAAGAATAAACCAGGGACCATCAGACATAGGTAAGGTTCTTATCCAACCAGAGATAACAAACACATGCCACACTGACCACCACTTAACTACCATGCCCAACATATGGACACTAACCACACATTCTCAAGCTTCAGCTGGAATCTTCTGTCCAGCTCTGCTCCAGCTTGGCATGACCATGGCCCAGAAGACAATGTGAGGAATATATAAGTGTGAGAACAAAGGAAATACCAGTTATAACATTTTTGTGAAAATATGAAGAGATTTCCATTATGACTAAAAGTGGAAACTCTTGGTAAGGGAAAAAAATTCATTTTTCATAGATTGTTTATGTTAAAAAAATATATATCAATGAAATCCACCTTGACACTCATCTATATAATAGGACCACAGAACCTGCCAGCAAGTTCCTTCCCCTTATAATGCAAGTGATGCCAACAGATCCCAGCTGTTCTCAGTGCCTGCCATGTACATGTGAGCATATGGGGCAAAATAAAAAGGAAATGAATTCATCACTAGCACCATCAAAATAACTATAAAAGAAAGCCAGACAGTTTCTATCTGAATTAAAAACTTATTCCTAATAACCATCCTAAACTAAACCACTTGTATAAAGGGTCCATCCAGATACCAATGCACAATGTCTTTGCAAAGCATCTATAAAACTGGGTTGAGTACCAGAGTTTAGGAAAAAAGGAAAAACACATGGCAACATTGACCATGGGCCCTGAAAATATCAGAGAAACAGGAATAAGATTCGGCAGTACTTCTCAGAAAACTATGAGGACTCTGATAAGCATTATATACTTTGGCTGTCATAACCACAAACTGAATAGAAGCTTCCCACTCTCACAGTAACACAGACATGGCGAGCTGAAACTATGACATAAATTGTGTGGCTTATTTACAACAAAGTTAAGTCATTAAATGGGCATCCCAGAAAGATCGCTTTGCCTGAAGACAAAACTAAAAAGGAATGGGCTGCATGCCACAAAGAGGTCAGCACTTCACTTGAGGTCTCCATCTCCTTCTCCATCCCCTTGGATGGACTTCTTGATACGAAGCAACATGGTGGTCAGCCACTGATCCAAGCGTGATATTGAGTCAAACTCCTTCACCTGGGTTAAGGAACGAAGAACAGGAATTATACCCTGAAATATATTGAAAACACAATATGACAGTGACCTAAGCTGTCTGAAGATGTTACTGTAATAACTCACTGACTTTGATTAGAAATTATTCATTCTAATTTATAACTTTCCTCAGTAAAAACAGTTTTCATAGCCAGGTGGTGGCGGCGCACGCCTTTAATACCAGCACTGGGGAGGCAGAGGCAGGTGGATCTTTGTGAGTGTGAGGCCAGCCTGGTCTACAGAGTGGGTTCCAGGACAGCCAGGACCACTGCACAGAGAAACCAAGTCTCAAAAAAAAAAAAAAAAAATTAAACAAACACAAATAAACAAAAACACTCCCCCAAAACTGTTTTCCTTATTCCATAAGCCTGTGCATTTAATTTTTCCTTGTATGTGAACATGTGCATGGCAATTCAGAAAAGCTATTATAAATGCAAAGGTAAATTCTTTATACAGAGGACAGTGGACATGGCATAAGAGTTAGAAATGTGGAAGAAAACTATTATTTACTGACCATGAAAAAAAATATAATCAAATAGTTAGGGGATGGGGGCAGAATTCCCTTGATGGATTTCAGCACATGCAAAGAAAGACAGCACCACTGGTGAGAGTGCTTTGAGGGTGAAAGTTATGATATCCCTTTTTACTGTCACATTAGGACTGGAGCTGAATCATTCCAGGTGAAAGTTATGACATCCCTTTTCACTGTCACATTAGGACTGGAGCTGAACCATTCCAGGCTGCTGAGAAATCTGCTTGACTTTGAACACAGGATTGCAAAAGATAAACAAAAAATAGAAAAAAAAAAACCCACAAGTACAAAGAAAGTAACCTATAACACAAATACACCACAGTACACCAAATGCCCAGTTTTTTACTTCAGTCTTAACTATAAGCCCTCCTTTACACTGTCAGTTTTCAGCACTAAAACTCCGTGTGACAACTCTCACAACAATATATGTGTCAGGTGCCCATGGAGGTCAGAAGAGGGCACTGGATCCCCTGAATTGGCGTCACAGATGATTATGAGCTGTGGCAGGCTGGGAATCCAACTCTGGTCCTTTAAAGAGAAACAAATGTTCTTCTAAAGCACAGAGTGATCTCACCAACCCTAGAGGATCAAGCTTTGTGGACAAACAAAACATCTTTAGAAAATACAAGCAACTATGCCGGGCGATGGTGGCGCACGCCTTTAATCCCAGCACTCGGGAGGCAGAGGCAGGCAGATCTCTGTGAGTTCGAGACCAGCCTGGTCTTCAGAGCTAGTGCCAGGACAGGCTCCAAAGCCACAGGGAAACCCTGTTTCGAAAAACCAAAAAAAATAAAAAAATACAAGCAACTGAGCCACATTCAAATAAATGTTCAAAATTTACACAAGGTAAAGAAAAATGAATTTTTATACTATAAACCTTTAACAATGCAATATTCCCTAAGGTATAACTTACTGCTTCAGTGTAAGCTTCACTGTTCTGTTCTTCATGGGCTTCTAGAAGTTTCTGGTGATGTTAAAAA
Source organism: Alexandromys fortis (assembly GCF_014885135.2). Classification (NCBI taxonomy): domain Eukaryota; kingdom Metazoa; phylum Chordata; class Mammalia; order Rodentia; family Cricetidae; genus Alexandromys; species Alexandromys fortis. Next base: position 5,576,518 of record NW_026067989.1, read on the forward strand.
AAAAAAAAACAAGAAAATACTTTAAGCTAGAAAGTCCTGTTTCTGAAGGAATACTTTAGACACAATCCACTTTGGTATCTCATGAACTGATGTTCCTAGTATCTCACAAAACAGGATATATCCAGATATAAGTATTAGAAGAGGATCTAGCTTTGTACTTCGTTTTAAGTCTGCCTACTTTGGAACAGTGTTAAATACTAAACCTTCTTGACATAGGATATCTACAATGAAAGAGCCAAGTCTGAGGTGCTCAAGTAATGGCTTGTCTTCATTGTCAACTTTGTCACTATTTAAACACATCTTTGGGTGTTTCAGGAAAGGTTTAAGTAAAGAAGGAAGAACTAAAGAAGGAAGACCCACCATCTCTTGAGTCCTGGACTGACTAAAAGGGAAGAGCAAGTGAGGCACCAGCATTCATTTCTCTCTGCTTATTTATTCATTGAAGACACAGTGTGACCAAACATCTCATGCCCCTGGTGCCAGGATGGACTGCCTATCAAACTGTAGCCAAAACAGACTTCCTCTATTACTTCATTACAGCAATAAGTCCAGTAACCAGTACACCCCCAGAAGAGTTACTGATGAAAACTCCACCCATCAGCTGCCCCACTTTGGTGCCATCACCCAACAGTAAAGGCTTTTGTCTTCAAAGTTGCTTTAGTACGTACTTTCAATAATTTACATTCTCTGGAGTCAGTAAATGCTGGAAACATTTCCTCGTATTTCTCAAGAGCAAGCTGAGGAAGGAAAACAACTGGTCAATATAAAACTTAATGAACTAAGAAAGTTGTCAATGCCCTGTTAATCCAAAAAAAAACTATTTCAATCCCATTTAATTGTTGAAGAAATATGTTAAACACATCATAACAGGAAACCTATTTATGTTAGCTATTTAATTTCAATTGAGAATAAAATTTCTAAAAATTTTTAGATTTCAGTTGGGCTACTGGACAGAAGAAAACTGAATAAAATCTAATTCACTTGCCAGGATCTATACTTGTCTGCTAAACTGAAACCTTCCTTCACATCCTCCAAATGCCAAATACCCATAGGGCAGGAATGACCCTGGCACGGTTTTTCTTTGCGGCTCTTTGAGCGCTAGATGGCAGTGCCAAGGCTGCTCAAGCCCAATCCTGCTTTCTAGTTGTCCCCTTGCTTTGCACTTTTCTCCGACCTTTATTTTAATTCCACTTCTGAGGTTGTCTGCACACTTTTTAAGAGTATTTAGAAGCTAGGTGTGGTGATCTATACCTTTAATCCCAGCATTTGGGAAGCAGAGGCAGGTGGATCTCTTTGAGTTCAAGGTTATCCTGGTCTACACGGTAAGTTTCAGGACAGCCAGGGATACACAGAGACACCCTGTCTCAACAACAAAAAAGCTAGTAGGGGCAATGAGGTAGTTTAGCAGGTAAAAGCAATTTGCCACCATGTCTGACTTGAGTTTGATCCATGGGTCCTATATGGTAGAAGAAGACTAACTCCTAAAAGGAGTTCTCTAACTTCCACATGTGTGCTGTGACATAGCCACAAGCTATCCCTTCCCCACAAAAATAAGTAAATAGCAAGCAAATGTAAAAAGGACAGAGGACATTGATTTTACTGTCTTCTCTTAGTTCCCCATTCTACTTAAGCAACCACTAATGGAAACGTGAAGGGGACAGCACTGCAGATGTCAAAAGATTCAAACTCACACATCACAGAAGAACTATTATTTTTACTTGTATATGTTGGGGCAGGATAAGTATGTATTCATGTGGCTGTGTGCATCTGCACATAAGTGTGTACATGTGGAGGTAAGGGGGTCAATATCAAGGATCTCTCTCTCTGTCATCCTCCACCTTATTTTTGAACGCAGCATCTCTCTGAACCCGAAGGTTCATCATATGGCTCAGGGACCAGCTTATCTCTGCCCTGCTCCTCAGTGCTGGAATTACAGATGTGAGCCCACTGCACCTGACTTTTACATGGGTGCTGGGCATTTGAATGCGAGTCAGCAGGTTTGTGAGTTAAATCCTTTATCAGCTGAGCCATCACCACAGCTCTTAAGACCTGTGTGAAGAAACATCAAGAACGACAAAGCATGTCTTCTCAAAAGTAAGTAAGGTAAGTCATCAGAAAGGAGCATGTTCTCACCTTGGCATTCAGCTCATCCACTATAAAATGACAGAGCGCTGCCTTGAAGAAGTAATCCTTTGCACTGTACTTCAACAAGGGGTTATCCATAGTGTTTGCTCCTACCTAGGCAGAGAAGACAGCAAAGTCACTAGCACAGGCAAACAACCCACTGCCTGCTCACCTGTTTTATTCTAAAAAATACTTTTCAGTATCTTATACTGATATACCCAATACCACATAGTACAAAGTTTTACTGGATAAGAAAGAATTATGAGGCATAGGAACTGTTAAAAATGTCTAAAAATACTTCTGTTTCTAAGACAATGAAAAAGATCTAAACTTTCCCCCATTCTTCCTATGAAGTGTAACTAGAAGTTTATTAAAAAAAAAAAAACAAATGTCTATTCCATGACATTTTGATCGCATTCTGACAAAGTTTGCTTTTAGTCAGAGGTGGAACTAGCCATTAACTGACCAAAATTAAACATAGAGGTCTTGAAGGACTGAGGACAGACAGGAAATAGGAAGTAGTAATGTAGGATTATTTGTTCTTTTGATGACTAATCTCTTGAGTTCTTTGTATATTTTGGAGATCAGACCTCTGTCTGACGTGGGGTTGGTGAAACTCTTTTCCTATTCTGTAGGCTGTCGCTTTGTCTTGTTGACAGTGTCCTTTGCTTTACAGAAGCTTTTCAGTTTCAGGAGGCCCCATTTATTGTTTCTCTTAGTGTCTGTGCTGCTGGGGTTATATTTAGGAAGTGGTCTCCTGTGTTCAACTGTACTTCCTACTTTCTCTTCTATGAGATTCAGTGTGGCTGGCTGTATGTTGAGGTCTTTGATCCATTTGGACTTGAATTTTGTGCATGGTGATAGATATGGATCTATTAAGAAGTAGTAAGGTAGGACTGAGAGAGGATCTCAGCTTTTTGGACTGAGGAATGGAAGAGAAGAGAGGAGGTCACTTGTGGCTTCTCCATTACTTCTCTGATCATTCAAGGTTCTTACCCCATATCTGAATCCTAATGTTTTGTTGATAAAGAATGATTAGATAAACACTTCAAATATCTGTGGACAGAGGCCCAGGACAGCCAACCAACTAGGGGTGTGCAATCTGGGAAAACCCCATGGGGGCTAGGGGGCAGAGCTACTGGGTTTTATTCTTCTTTACTATAACCCAAACATAGAAATAAAGAACCTAGCATCCACAAGTTCCAGGAGAAGTCAATTAAGAGAGAACAGAGGTCATAAGAGGCCTAACAAGGGTGGGAACTTCCACATCATACTGGTAAGGCTCCTTTCCTCTGCCCAGGGAGAATGAGAGTTTCCTTCCTAGGTATTAAGAAGGCCAAAGGGGAGCCTGAGCTCCACCCTCCACCAACAGCCCTAGCTGTGTAAACAATTAACACTGTTTAGGGCCAGTACAAAGAGAGGCGATAAAAATCTGAGCAGCCTGGAGCACAATCGGAAGATCGCCAATGACAGCACAATCTGAAGCGGACCACAGAGGCAGCAGACAGTGTGAGGGGACAAAACCTCAGAGGGGCGGGGGTGGGGTGGGTGTCCCCCCCTCCATTCCTGTCCCCAAAGGCCCATCTCCTCTCTCCCTTCCCCCCCTTTCCCATTTACTTCCTCCAATAAAAGCCTCTCCACAGGAATTGTCACATGGCATCTTTCTCTCTCCAGCCGCTCTTTTTAAATTACAATACCCATCCTAACTGCCACAAATAAAGTTGAAGAAGGAGCTGAATATCAATCAGTCCTCATCATTCTCTGCCTCCTGACTGTGGAGGCCACGTGACCTGCTGCCTCATACTCCTGCTGCTGTGAGTTCTGACCATAAAGGATTTATACCCTGGAATTTAACACTCCCCTCCCCCGACCCCCCTGTGGTTTCGGTTTTTTTTTTTTGAGACAGAATTTTTCTGTGTAACCCTAGCTGTTCAGACACTTGCTCATAACCAGGCTGACCTTGAACTGCCTGACTCTGCCTCCCAAATGCTGAAATTAAAGGCAGTGTTACCAATGCCTGCCTAAACCTTTCTGTCTTTAAATTACTCTTGTCAGGCATTTAGTCACAGCAACACAAAAACTATGTAATATATTACTTAAATACTAAATATTTAAAAATGGCAATATTTTCTGAGGATTAACTCTATATGTCAACTTGAGTAGACCATTGGTGCCCAGATACTAGCTAAATATCACCCTGGATGTTTCTGAGTAAGATTTAGCATTTCAATCAGCAGAGGAGAAAAGCAGACTTCCCTTTCCAACAGGGATGGGCCTCAGCCAACTTACTGATGCCTGGACCAATAAGAAGTCTAAGCAAAAGGCTGGTGAGATGGCTCAGAGGTAAAGGTGCTTACACCAAGCTGGGCAGCCTGTTCATTTCCTGGATTCCTGGTGAGAGAAATGACTTCTACAATTTTCTTTGCCCCACAAACAAATGTAATAAAAAATACATTTTTTTTTTAATTTAAGAAAAGGACAGCTGATCCTCCTCACTTGATAGTTCTAGAATTGAGACAAAGCTCTTCTGCATTTGGGTTAGGCTCATATAATCTGTTTTCATGATAGATCTGGGCCATCTCAACCACTACTATTGAGAGCGAACCCCTAACATCTTTCTTTTCTTCCTGTACTCCAATCTATTGGCTCTGTCTGTTCCTGGAGAACCTTAACTAATATGCTCTTTGAATTGCTCTACACACCCAGTTCAAGTCCTATTAACTAGATTCACTGCAGGATAACATACTGATCCCAACATTTATGTTAATTCAAGGGATTAACAGCAGGAGGACTGCAGGACAGACAGTTCCTGTTTTCAAATTTCTCTGTAAAGATACCTTTGTCAGAACTAAGTGATACCGGCATAAAGCTGGACGGATGGATGGAGTAGAACCCTGGAGTGAAACAACTGCCAGACCACTGAGGAGTGTTTTTACCCAGTGACAGTGAGTAAGGTTATGTTCGCATGTTAGAGTGAAGGTGGATCCCTGGTTAACAGGCACACAAATAGCTTAACTCACTGGACCAAAGACCTGAATTACTGGTTAAAATGATTCATGATGCTCAATTTAAATATACAAGGATTCAACACCAAAATACTGATAGTAAATATACAAGGATTCAACACCAAAATACAGATAGTAAAAAAGACAAACTAAGAGTTCATAAAAATTAAAAATTCAGAGGCTGGCGAGATGGCTCAGTTGGTAAAGTGCTTGTTGCCTGGAGACCTAAGTTTGAGTCCCAAGACCCACACATAGAAGGAGAGAACCAATTCCTTCAAATTGTCCTCTCTTTTCCACAGGCTTTCTGTACTCCATTTTCTACACTCACATACTCCACGCACACAAAATAAATACATGTAAAAAATTATTTTAAAGATTAAAAAAAATCTAGATCAAGGCAAATAACAGAATAAAAAGGAAATCCATACAATAGGAAAAAAGTGTTAAGTTACTCTTGACCATAAAGAACTTGTATCCTGCCGGGCAATGGTGGCGCACGCCTTTAAACCCAGCACTTGGGAGGCAGAGGCAGGCGGATCTCTGTGAGTTCGAGACCAGCCTGGTCTACAGAGCTAGTTCCAGGACAGGCTCCAAAGCCACAGTGAAACCCTGTCTCGAAAAACCAAAAAAAAAAAAAAAAAAGAACTTGTATCCTAATATCTAGGGTTAAAGAATTCCTAACTCTCAAAATGAAAAAGGACTCAGACACTTCACCAAAAACAAAAAACAGCCAGTGGGCACATAAAAATTAATATAACTCATCCTGAGAGAAATGCTTCACACTCATTACGCATCACAGAGAGATGCTAGTGGAGATGTAGAGAAGTTGAGCCCTGGGCACTGTGCTGGGAGCGCCCAGTGATTCAGTACTCTGTAAGATTCCGGTAGTCCTCAGTAAGGCAGGCTTGGGTGTACCATGAAGCCCAACAATCTCTATTCCACCCCCAAGTATGTAGCCAAAACAACTGAGAACATGTTCCCACAATAGTTAAGGACAAACGTTCACAGCAGTTATGTCCTCAATCGACCCTAAGTGGAAGCACCCCAAATGCTTACTAACAGATGAACATATAAACCACAGAGTAAATATTATTCAACCATGAAAAGCAATGAAACATTGACACGTTACAATATGAAGAACCTTGAAAACACTGTGACAAATGACACAAGAACAGACAGTGTATTATTCTATATATGTGAAAGGGTCAAGAATGGCAAATCAGGGAAACAGAAACCAAACTTCTCTGGGAGTGCTGGGAATGCTGTAGCAGTCGTAGCAGTGACTGTTACAAACGTAAATGTTGTAGCAGTCGTAGCAGTGACTGTTACAAACGTAACGGTGTCCGCACCTGCTCGTAGATCTCGATGGCTTTCTGGTACTGCTCCAGCTGTGCGGCATAGGCTGCCACCTTCAGCAGACACTTGTTAGCAGAGCTGAAAGTAGCACAGTGCAGAGTAAGTGACAGCAATGAGGAGACATGGCCCGAGGCCACCTGCTTCTGGAAGAGATGCTCAGATGACAGAGATGAGTTATCCTTTACCACATATGAAAAGCCCATTACAGATATGAAGAAAAGCATGTACCTGTTAGATTCTTCTCCTTTGTAATAATCAGCAGATTGCTCATAGTGTGCAATAGCCTGAAAGTACATACATGTAATTTACAAACAATTCATTCCACGAATTGCATTTAAAAACACATAGGGGCTGGTAAGATGACTCGGTAGGTAAAAGCGCTTGCTGCCAAGCCTGCCACTCGAGTTTGATTCCTGAAACCCTGATGGTAGGAGGAAAGAAGGGTTCCTGCAAGTTGTCCCCTGACCTCACAAGCATGTCATGACACATGTGCACACACAAAATAAATGAATATATGTAAGAAAAAAATTAAAACTACGTGTACACTAATTTTTTTTTCCTATAATTAAGCTTATTCCAGTGATAAATCTTTCTGAACTTGGTCTCCTCAGCAAATACAGTAAAGCGTGTGGCCCTGAAGCCTCCTGGAGAAAGAATGGCTGTTGATTTCATCCAAATCTATCTGTGGAATGAGAAATGTTCCTCTTAGGCTCACATATTTGACAACTTGGCCCCAGTTCGTGGTGCTGTATGGAGAGGTTATGGGAAAGTACAGGCTTGCTGGAGGAAGCCCTCACTGAGGGTGGGCTTTAAGAGTTTACAGCCCCATCCCACTTCTACTTCCTTCTCTCATGTTTGACATTGAAGATATGATCTCTCTCTTGGCTTCCTGCTTCTACCACAATGTCTGTCACTTGCTGTCATGCCTCTCTGTCATGATGGAATCTATCCCCTTGTAACTCAAAACCAAAATAAGTTCTTTATTCCATAAATTGCTTTTGGTCATGCTGTTTCATATACAGCAACAGAAAAGTAACCAGTAGTTACTTACTCATGGTCCAGCTTCCACTGTAGTCAGGGTGGCCCCATGACTAGTTCTCTGATAGAATGCGAATAGTCAAACATCTTACTCTGTACCCTTTCTTCTTTTCCACTTTCTAAAAGTTATAAGACATGGTCATGTCTGGGGCGACTGAAGATGGCCGAATTCTATCAACCTGCTTCCTAACTGACCCCTTATCCCAGCATACTCATCCCTGTCAAATCTGCACCATGGAGTATTAGTTTAGAGGGCTCTGAAGCCATTATACCCTGCAACTTACTGCAACAGCTTTGGCTTTTCCTACCACCACAAGTATCACCTAAGCAAAGGAGTTCCTTCCGTTTAAAATATGTGACACCCAAGCAACATTCGAATGGATAGAGAAGAAAGCCAGACACCCTCATTGGGCTGTTGTCACGAGCCATTTCCCCTCTAAAAATCATTACAGGAACCATCACCCTGGGGAGTCTGCAGAGAACCCCACACCCATAATTATGTTCTATTGAGAACCTGCCCCACACCCAATTAAGCTGTTGATGGAGAGTTATCTGTTAGCGGAACCCGCCTCACATTCCAGCTATCCAGGGAACTAGGTGTGACTTCTTGGCCTACCTGTCCGAAGTAACCTGGCCTACGTGACCTGGAACACGTGGCACGAGTCCAGTTTCCCTACCCTTCAGTGGCTATATAAGCAGCAACCATGATCCTAATAAACGGAGGCTTTGAAAAATCTGCTTGGCCTCCTTCTTCTGTCCTAGCTCATTCCCTTCCAGGTAGCGCCCCTCCGAGATCCTGGAATAACTGATTGCAGGGTGGGTTACAACCCCTAGACTGAGTAACCCACCCAACGCAATCAACAGGCTGTGATAAGAGTATTAGTGAAATCAGACCCAACCAACACTTTAGAAGGTAGAACACACTATCAGAGCTTCAAAGTATGCAAAGCAGTTAGAAGAACAGGATGGTGGTATATACTGCTTTAATAAATCTGATGAGAGTGGGGCGGAGGTGGTGCATGAATAATCCTAGCACTTGGGAGGCAGAGGCAGGTGGATCTCTGTGAGTTCAAGAGCGTTCCAGAGCAGCTACAGCAGCTACACAGAGAAACCCTGTCTTGAAAATCCAGAAGGAAAAAGAAAACAAGAATGATGAGGATGACTCTGGAAATAATTCGCTGCTTTTCAGGCAGTTATGGGACAACAGAGCATGTATACTGGTAAAGGCCTGAAAAACCAATGGCAGCCCAGTTTAAAACAGGGATCAGATAAGCATTTTCTGCAGTGGCTTAAATCACACTCTAGGGTCTTGGAGTTGACTGAGCTCTGCTGGCAGTACTCAGTGATCCTGTCACAGCACAGCCACCAATGGCATCGGAATGCAGGACAACTTCATTTCCACATGATTTCAACATTTGAAAAAGTTGATTTGGGGAGGGTGGGTCAGAGGTACATGGAAGTCAGTGGATACTCTATGGAGTGGGTTTTCTCCTTCCACTTTGTCTGGGTTCTGGGGGTTGGACTAGTTCATCAGGCTTACACAGCAAGTGCTTTACCCCAAGCCACCTCACTGGCCCAATTTTTATGGGTCACAGATGGTTTTGATTCTGATGATTAAGCAGTAAATCACTTTGGCTAGCTTTCAGACATACACAAGCAAGCCATAGGTTTGCAGCCCTCTGCCTTAATTTACACAGCTTTCCCAATAAGCCCCAAATACACAACCACTAGACTAAAGTACAGAAATAAGAAAACAACTACAATGAAGCAGGCTTGAGAACTACACCAGAAAAACTACACCTTTAAAAACCTGTGTTCTCAGCCTGTCTGTAAAGTAGTGCTTACAGCTCCCGGAGCCAATACTACCAAAGTCTCTAGGTTGTGGAACATTCCAAGGATACACACTTGAACAATTCTTCAATAAGATACTTCTACTCTGTATTTCAGTCACATAGCCCACCTACCTACTATGCTCTCCAAACAGATTTCTTCAGTGTTATTTATAATGGAAAAAAAAAAAAAAAGAAACAGTTAAAGGTAAAGGGTAGAAGTGCCAAGTCAGAAAAAGGTTAGGTACACTATGACCCCATTTTAACAGATAGAAAAGTCCATAAAAAGCAGCAGGACAATACAATCACTTGGAATCCTTCTCAGAACCACCACACACATTGTTCCATTTTCCTCAGAAGCAAGTTCTGTGAGGGAAAGCCCAGGACTGCTGTTCACCATAGCATCCTGAGCCTAAAATAATACCTACTGTATGGCAGGTGCTCAGTAATCAGAAGTGAATGAACAGAAGGCCCCTGCTAGACCACTGTCAACATCCAATACAAAGGACCACAGCGAAGTTATGAGTGGGGGCTGGGGCGTAGCCTAATGGTAGAGTACATGCCTGGCCTGTATGAAGCTTTAGATTTGATGCCTGGCCTCACCCTTCTGGACCCTTCTTATTCTCTGAACTGCTCAGCAATGTTTCCTCTGTAATAAATGGATCAAGGCACAAAAAGCTATACCCATTTCTCTTGTAAAAAACCTGGACCACAGACTCTCTTCCTAGTTTTTCACTGAGAGCAATGAACAGGGTTGAGCTGAGCCATATGGAGCTGCTGTCTCAGATAGAAGGATTGGGGAGAAATCCATACTTAACAATTTGGTCTAACTTAATATTTATTAGGAAGATGTTCGTTATAACCTTTATTTAGTTAGTTAGTTATTTTTAGGCAGTACCACTGGAACTGTCCTGGAACTTGCTATGAGTTCAGGCTGACCTTGAATTTACAAAGACCCAACTGCCTCTACCTCCCAAATGCTGGTATTCAAGCCACTCCTGGCTACAAGGTTTTGTTTTGTTTTAATTATTTTATTTTTTGATATTATAATTACATCATTTTCCCCATCCGTTTTCTCCCTCCAAACACTCCTTGCTCTCTTTCAAATTCGGGACCTATTTTTTCATTAATTGTTGTTACACATATGCTCAGTCTGTGTATCAGGGCTGACCATTTGGTAATGGATAACCAACTGGTATGCTTGTCCCTGGGGAAGACGATTTCTCTTGCTCTCAGCATTCTTTAGCTGCCCGCAGACTCTGGCTAGGGCTGAGGCCTGGGTTTTCCTCTGTCCACACCAGCACGTCTATTGCTCTCCGTGTTCAGCTGATCTTTAGGCACTCCTGCTGGTGAGGCTTTATGGATTTAGTCTCCTGGGAGACTATCTCATGGCAAACTCCCTATTCCTCTGACTCTTAAATCTTTTTTGTTTGTTTGTTTGCTTTTTCTGAGATAGGGTCTCTCTATGTAGCTCTGGCTGTCCTGGAACTTGCTCTGTATGTACGTGTGTGTGTGTGTGTGTGTGTGTGTGTGTGTGTGTGTGTAAAGTATACATATTTTTTTAAGACAGTGCCTTGCTATGCAGCCATACTGGCCTTGAGTTTATAACTCTTCAGGTGTAAACTCCTGACGGCTGGGATCACATACACATGACACCCAGGCTTTAGTTCTTAAACTACTTTCAACAGAACAAAATACATCAGTGAAAAAAGGTGCCACCTACTGGCTAATTCATAGAATAACAAAAACAGGCCAGGTACTATAAGTTCAAAAGGCCACCATGACAAACCAAAAATAAAAAAAATGACAACCCTAGAAGCCATTTCATTCACCCCAATTTGTGGAGCCCATGTAGTGAAGTGGTTGTGTGAAATATTCCCTGGTATAAGGAATGGGCTCCAAGCCAGAGTGCTCTTTCTGACTGCCAGGCCAGTGTGTTCCTCTGACAGCCAGGCCAGTGTGTTCCTCTGACTGCCAGGCTAGTGTGTTCCTCTGACAGCCAGGCCAGTGTGTTCCTCTGACTGCCAGGCTAGTGTGCTCTTCTGACAGCCAGGCCAGTGTGCTCTTCTGACAGCCATGGGTCTAAAAGCAACCCAGAATGATGCCTGTGCATGTTCCACATGCTCCACAGGACCCACTCGTCAGTAAAAAGACAATGTCAGAAGCTTTCATACTGTGCCAACTAATGACACATGACCTTCTGGTTTGTTCTTTGTTTGAATACTATATAATCAAAACATGAATAGAGTAAAATTGCAGATTTCAACTATAAAAAAAAAGACAATGTCCATCCCAGTTGCTGAGAAAATTAAGCCCCCATCACAGCAGACCTGACCCCTCCCATCCCTTTATTGATCCTACACCAGAGATAAACTGCAGACTTTATTCACTCCCCAGGCCCCAGTCCGTGCACCCAACGCACACATGTGGGATAGCCCTCTTCAGATTAAGACCAGAGCTTCCTCAAAAAAAAAAAAAAATGGGAGTGGGGTAGTGTGTGTGTGTGTGTGTGTGTGTGTGTGTGTGCTGGGGGGTGAACAGCATGAAGTAAATGCAACAACTGGCAGTTGGTATGGTATCAGTCTTGCATGCTTCCTGCATCCTTGACTATGTCAGAGAGGGCAGTATGCTTGCTTACGCGTTAGCATTTGTTTAGAACCTACTATGTCTTGGGCCTTGGACCTATCAGAAAAGTAGTGGCAGAACTCGGCAGATATGGCACCAAGCCCAGAGGTGGGAAGGAGACAGAAATACCAGAACTGTGAACAAGGTGAAATGTGGCGGTAAAAAGGGGGTGGGGATGAGTAAAGAGTGTGCATTTGTGGAGGTGTCATCTGGCTAAGTATTCCTGGGGTCTACAATCTTAATTAGGGGGCCATCAGCTGGAAAGGGTGATAAAGGACACAAGGAGTCAGCTTGTGGGTGTGCGAGGAAGAGTTGGACAAGCAGAGGGAACAGCTGGTACCCAGGTCCCAGGGCAGTGGCTAGAGCAAGGTGGACAGAGAAAGCGGATGCTTTCAACATCTCCAGAGCCTCAGAGAACTTGGCAGACAGGTGGCAAGTCTTTTGACTATTCTGACATGAATCAAAGCACAAACAACAGGTAAGCTCAGTATCTCTCTGGCACTCCAGGTAAAGAGTCCCTTTACTCTGCCAGCTAGGCCTAGGCAGTCTCCTCCAGGACACCTGTAATGATTCTGGACTACTCCAATCAGCTGGGAAAGAGCAGGAGAGGATTCCTAAGAGGCCAAGCATCTACCTTCTGCACCGAGCTCATAAGCGCGGCCAGTGCTCACCTTCTCAATGTCCACAAGCTCAGTCTCATAGATCTCTGCAATCGTGATGTGATGCTTGGCTGCGATTGTAAACCTTCCCTAGGGGAGAGAGCAGAGTCATCCACCTGCCTTACCTACACAAAACACCAATCAGTTTGAGAACAGGGAGAAAAACATAACTCGAAAGCAGCTCAAGGATGCCACCCCACAACCATTCAAGCAATGCAATGTCTTACCATGTCTGTGTAAATGTCGATGGCTGCATTTAAGCAGTTGATAGCCTCTGAAGCGTGGGCATTTAAGAAAAACAATGAAAAATTCATTCAGTGAAAGAGGGTTCAGCTGAGCCTGTTACCTGGCTGTTACTGCTGGCAGGAGGTAAAATCTGGGGTAGTGGGTCAGCAGGCTGGTTAGTGGGAGCAGACACAATCATGCACAGTCCAGACTCATTAGTGTGGCTTTGTTCCTAGCAGCTGCACTGGTATTTAAAGGCGTGTGGCTGCAGTAATCCTGGCTCAGTAACTCTTAGGGAGTCCATCCAGGTGGCAGATTCTATTACAAGGGAAACAAGATCACAGGGATTGCCACCCACACTGGTAAATCAAATCTACTACTGTACAAGGTCAATGCAGCCTTCATTAATACCATGTGTGTTATATTAATTTTGGAAAATATCACTTCTTCACAAGAAAGACCATTTCAACAGTCTCCACTCTTCATGTGGCCAACATCAAAAGCACTTTGTAGTGCTTACTCAACTCTTTCTTTTTAAGGGAAGAATGTTTCTTTTGGCTTGTGACTTAATAGGCCACCCATGACAAGAAGGTCCTGCAGCAGGAACATGAGGCAGCTGGTCAAACTGTACTCAGTAAAGAGTGTGAATCTAATAAGCCAAATATGCAAATGTGTATACCGCTCCAAGATGCTAAACTTTGGTATACTAACAGTTACGCTGGTATGCATATCCAAGAAATGAATGGAAAACTTTACAATGACGACGCTAATAAGTTATATTCGTTTCCTAAAACATTGAGCCACAAAGTTTCCTCTCACAGAACAGTGTGGCTGACAGCACCAAGTTTGCCTTCAGTTTGAAAGAGACAGCAAGGAAACAAAGCTTGACTGGAGAAACGGAAAAGTGACTTCCCTGAAGTGTATTTAAAAGTGTACACTCGCTGCTGCGCCTCTCCAATCAGAGGAAAACAGAGTGCGGTTATCTACACCACCACTCAGGCCCAGCATTCCCACTTCAGCGCCTCCCTTCCAGTGTTCTGGATGTGTTTCCACGTGCATATGGTTTTTGTTTTTTTTTTTTTTTTTTTTAAGAAATTGTGGCCACATAACACTCAGTTCCTTAATTTAATTAGCAAGTGAACATTTACCAGGTCAAAAACATTCTATAAATCCAAGCACTTTGTTTTTTTGAGGTAGGATCTCATATCCCAGGCTGGTCTGCAACTCCCAAGCCTCCAGCCTCGTTTCCCAAGTGTAGGGATCACAGGTGTGCATCATTACAGCCAGCCCCAAACCAAGCAGGACTTGGATGCTTGTGTGATGATATTCTATAATATGAAGTCATTCTGCTCACCTACTCTGCTCATACCTGCTGTGCCCGGTCTCTCACTTTTGTAAATAAAAATATAATTAATCTTTATACAAAAAAGCTTGATGACATTTTTCTTTGGGATATATTCCTAGAAATTTAGATTTTTGTGTTAAACTAAATAGACTACAGAAGAAGACTCAAGATAACCATATACATGGATGAGATCTTAATACCTTTAGTTTAATCCTTCTTGAAAGAGAAGTAACATTTGAAAAAAATTTATTAATAAATGTCCAATATTCTTTTCTATTGAAAAAAAAAAGCTTTGAAAAGCACTTAGAAAAACAATGAAAAAGCTGGGCAGTGGTGGCACATGCCTTTAATCCCAGCACTCGGGAGGCAGAGGCAGGTGGATCTCTGTGAGCTCAAAGCCAACCTGGTCTACAACAATTAGTTCCAGGACAGCTAGGACTGTTACACAGAGAAACCCTGTCTCATAAAGAAGAAGAAAAAAAGAAGAAGAAAAACAATGAAAAGAGTGTTGTGTGGTTAAGACACCTTTTAACCACTGGATACTACACTCCTTCCCTAAGTAAAATACATTTAGGAGGACGGAAACACCAGGATTTCCTTCTTCGTTCAAGAACATATTTCAGGGCTGGAGAGATGGCTCAGAGGTTAAGAGCAATGACTGCTCTTCCGAAGGTCCTGAGTTCAATTCCCAGCAACCACATGGTGGCTCACAACCATCTGTAATGAGGTCTGGTGCCCTCTTCTGACCTGCAGGCATACATGGAGGCTGAACACTGTGTACATAATAAATAAATAAATCTTTAAAAAAAAAAAAAGAACATATTTCATAAAAATAAAGATAAGGTTACTATGATCCCAGCATGTGAGAGGCTGAGGCAGGGGAGTGCAGAGCTTTGAGTTTGAGGCCAGCTTTAGCTACAAGATGAAAAACTGTTCAAATGTTCCTCAACTCCTCCACATTGATATCTTTATGATTAGACATTATTAAAATGACCAAAATTTATTTCTTAGTCCATAATGCAAGAATTGTTATTACCAGGGTCCAGCAAAGCACACCAGCCTCTACACTACAGGAGACGCTGCTGGCCAGAGACACAGATAAGTGACCTCACCTTGAGGGTCTGCCTTCTTGTAAGCATTTCCAGCATCCACAAAGCTGGTAGCGGAGTCATGTTTGCTCTGAAGCTGCATGTGGAGCTTGGCAGCTTGACAAAACGCATTTCCTGCAGCTGAAAGAGATGTCACAATTAAACTGTGAGGGACAGCTTCCCCAAAAGACTCCAGGCTCCACACAGAAAAGCTACAGGACTCTAAAAAGAATCCCTGCAACAGAGACCGCATGCATCAAGACAAGTGGAACTGGGGGTTGGCCATTTTTCCTTGATGGTTCTAGAGGACCTGCCAAACATCCTGGACACCGAGCCACCTTTTTCTGACCCACCACTCAATGACTGACAGCCAGCATTTAGGATCTTGAGCTCTTTCCCACACCATAAGATCAGCCCAACGAGGAGCACTTTGGCCTCACACAGCTAAAGAAAGGCTAAGCCCCGAAGCCAAGGCTATTCATCTACCAATTTCTCAATCCTAGGGACCATGTTACTCGAGTGTCATTGTTCAATCTGCTCCACTAGAAAAACATGACTTAGAAAGGCATAAAAGCTTACAGCAATGGTTCTCAACCCACCTAATACTGTAACCCTTTAATACAGTTCCTCATGTTGGGGTGATTCTCAACCATAAAATTATTTTCATTGCTACTTCATCTGTAACTTTGCTACTGCTATAGATTATAAAGTAAATACCTGTGTTTTCTGATAGGCTTAGGCAACCCCTATGAAAAGGTCATTCGACCTCCAAGGGGTTGAGAAGCACTTAAAGTTAAAAGTACTAGAGAAAGGAAGATGAGGTTTGCTAAGACAGGATCTTGCCTTCCCTGAAGTTCCACTCATAATCCTCTTCTGCCTCAACCTCCCAAGTGTCAGAACTACAGACAGGCATGTGCTGCCATGCCCAGGCTCATAAGCTATAAGAGGTGTGCCTAAGTGAAAAAAAAAAAAAAAAACAAGGTCACTGAGGGCTGGGACTGAGACTTGTCAGGGCCACCTTCCTTTCCTTGCTCTTGCTTCCTGTCCACAATAAGACAGCTCCTCTACCACCACCACCACCACCACTCCATGACATTCTACCCTACCCATGCACACGGGATCAAACAAGCAGACTGAGCCCCCAAACCAGTGAGCTAAGTAAGCCTCTCTTCCTTCACGCTGTTCTGGGTATTCTCCTCCCAGCTAGAGGCTGTACTAACATCACAAAGCAGAAGAAGTGTACTATGCTAAGGAACCACTTGCTTTAAATTTACCTGTAAGAAATCAAACATCCAATTCTGTGAAACTTTAGTTGTCTCCCTTGTCCCAAACACTGTCCTCACAGGCATTAACCTGACTCCCTCATGGAACTCTGATCATCATCAAAGAAAGGAAGCCACACAAACCCTGTAGCCTGCTCCAGTTCAATTCTTGTCTTATGCTTCTGTTTCTGACACAAGAGTACACATGAATTGGCCCCCACTCTTCATATTATGGAATCGAATACCCAATGGGTAATGTATTACCCATTAGGGCCTTTAAGGAAGTTGTTAATTCATGAGTATTCCACACTTATGAGTGGAAGTAGTACCATTACAGAAGATACTGAAAGGAGCAAGTTGCCTTGTAGGATGAAGCAAGAAGCCATCTTGGAAGCAGAGAGGAATCCTCACCAGATGCTGAATCTGCTGGCACCTTGATCTTAAACTCTTCTGCCTCCAAAGTTGTGAGCAATATATTTCTATATTTTATAAATTACTCAGATGAAGGTATTTGGTTCCAGCAGCAGAAAAGGACTAAGGGGGACACGACCAATGAGAACTGGCCTTACAGCTAGAGCTGGATCAGAATAACCCCCTGCTGGCAATTGGAGAGCCACACCAGAGGCCAGGCTAGCTGCAAAAATAAGCCAGCAGATCAGCTTTGATGGTCTCTGCCTTGGAAGAATGCAGTGACCTAGACCTGACATGAAGTTGGGAGGCTCTGGCTCTGGAAGCACTGGTGCAGACACATCTCTCCTTGGCACACCCTGTACTCCAGCACATTGCTCACTTCTCTACAGCTTCCACCAGCATTGCTCTTCCTGCACTCACTGTCATGGCCTGCCCTTTTTCCTGCTTGGGTACAGTGCAACAGCCAGTTCCTCTGGGCTACCTCAATCTTGAAGATAATCATAGTGCTGGCTTTCCCTTTTCATGCCACCACTTTATCACTTGGAACACATTCTGGTCACTGCTAGCAAGGCAAGTCTCTCTCGATCTGGAAGTGTTCTTAAGGAGAATGACCTCTGGGAGGCTACCCAGTGTGTCACATTTAGTTTGAATAGCGGCTGAATCATTATGAGAGTATAGTATAGTAGCTCAATCATTATAAAAGAATTTTTAAACTTATAAGAGACAAAATTGTGTCATGATCACCACCAGAGCAATTCAGGGCCTTGTGGTTATTTATTCAATTAACAAATAAATATACTGAATATCTACCGCATCAGAGACACAATGTGGACCCTGGAGATGCAGTCAGAACGGAAAACACATAAACACTCTGACCTTCAAAAGTACATGCTAGTGAGGGCCACCATGTAATAAATCCACGCAAATATAAAGAACTAAAACACCATGTAACTTCCATGTTTTTGCTAGGTGGTAATGTGAGCCGTGGTGAAGAGTAGCGAGTTTCCAGGAAGATTACTGACTATAAGGGGTAGTCAAAAGTGAACTGGCTGAGAAGATAACATTTGAAGCTGGACCTGAAGAAAGACATGAACAAGGGCAAAGTATGCAGAGGGAGGAAACAGCACATGCCAAGGCTCTGAAGTGGGAGCCCAGAGAACGAGCAGATGAATTCAGAAAAGGAAGAAGACAGTCCTGGAAGGTCAGTGTACAAACCCAATACATGACATGACTTACTGAACCTCTCAGTAAGACTGTCTGGGTAAGCAGGGTGGCACATGCTACTAGCCTAGCACCTGGGAGACGAAGGAGGAAGACGGCTCTAAGTACAAGATCTATCTGGGCTTATAATGAGTGCCAGAGCAGCCTGGGCTAAACAGTCAGACACTATCTCAATATAAAACTGAGAAAGGGCAGAACACAGGGAAATTGGGGACACTACCCTACACTACCCTGGCAACAGACAGAGGCAGGGTACATGGAAGGTCTCCACGGTTACATAAAGGACAGGGGCCTTTCCAGGTGAATTTCCTAGCACTATTGGGTAAGATTACTTGACTTGACCCGTGATTACAGGACTTGACTAGAAAAGATGGGCTGGTGGGACGATTCTGTTTATCTTCCATTTGTTCTTTAGTAAAATACAATGTGGGCATAAGTTCTTCTGAAACCCTTCCATCTCCCTTTAAACTAAAGCTCTACTGCAAAGTAAGCTGATAAAGGAACTTCAGAGCCAGAATCAGCCTTTCAGATCCACCTAGCTCAAAAGCATCTTCTCCTTTGAAACAAAGTCTGCCTTACAGGCAATGGATAACAGAGGCTAGTAAAAGCTAGTAAAAACAGCTGTTGGCCAAGCAGGAGACCCATGTTCTCTGGCCCAAGGATGCCTCCGCATTCACCTGCATAAGGATCCCATCTCCATCTGAGCTATAGAAGTTTCCAAGGGAAAGGCAGGTATTTTTCTCTCTAGTTAGTAAGGACAATCCCCTCAGACAAGGAGAAGAATCTTAGTGTGAGGGCTTAACTTAAAGAATGTGGAGCTAACGGGGCTTATGCTGCCACTCCGTTTTCAGTGAATTCAGAGTAGAGAACTGCTTTGAAATTCTCAACTCATGCTAAGGCATTTCTATCTATCTTGCTATTTCTCAATGAGTTTTCCTATAATTATGGCATTGTATTTATTGGAATACAATTCTAGTCCATGAAATGCTTCTTTCAGATTCCACAGGCCTTGTAGAAACCGAGGGAGACATTGTCCTGATGGTCAACCTTGAAACCAGGTTAGTTACCTGAGATGAAGATCCTCTCAGCACCAACGCCTGATCTGGGACCAACAGTCTCACTCACTCTTTAACGGGATGCACAGTCCTGTCTTCCTACAAAATTAGGTTTTAAAGTATTTACCTAATAAGTAAACAAAATGTTGTACATACCACTCCAGTTCTTGGCCATCTTGAACATATTTGCGGCTCTGGTATACATTTCACATGCCTCTTCTATTCTCGTGTTCCCTCTAAGAGAAATTTAAATACGAGGTTATACTTGTTGTTAACCACCTACATCTCTCCCCGCTCCCTGAAACAATGAGATTATTTTATTAGTTATTATGGAATTATTATTATATCATTATAACCCTGAAGCACTCAATGAGCTTTTCTGTGCTCACTAAAGAAAGAATAGTAATAGCTAATACTGCTCCTGACCCCAAATTCCAGATGAGAAGGCTGAAGAAAGCTAAAGTTACTGTCCTGGGCCACAGACTAGATGTCATAAAAATGGCACCTAGACAAAGATCTGGTGAATCCAGAGTCCACAACCTTAACTAGAGTGTTCTATGTATAATAAATGTAACGTTTGGGTCAGTGGTTAAAAACACTTGTTCTTGCAGAGGACCTGGGTTTAGTTCCAATCACTTGTATGGAGGCTCACAACCATCTGTAACTAGTTCCAGGAGGATTTGATACCCTCTTCTGACCTCTGTGGGCAGCAGGGATGATCGTGGTAGGCATACATACATGTAGGCAAAATACTCATACAAACAAAAATAAATATATCCAAAAGTTTTTAGAAATTTAAGTTTTCTATCAGGCTGGGTAAACAGACTTCTTATATTAGAAATTTATTTCTCAAAGAAGATTGCATTTGAAGAGTGAAGATACTTCATCCTGCCATTCTTTAACTATTTAGCATAAAACCCAAAAGCCAGATGTGGTGGTCCAGGCCTGTAAACCCCCCACATTGGAATGGCAAAGGCAAGAGGATGGTGAGTTTCAGACCAGCTTAAATGCAATAGTGAGACTCTGACTGAAAAGCAACCATCCAACCCCCAGAAAATCCACAAAACTATCAGTTCTGGCAGGAGCCAGCCTGTTTCCAACATGGAAGAACCTCAGAGCCCCATCCTCACCAGGTACAGAACAGCACTGTGTAAAGATCTTAAGAGGACATCCACAAGCAGCTAAAAATGCATGTAGTTCTAGAAAGTTCTTCACTGGGCAGCCAATCCCTACTGATAGATAGTTTAATTTTTATTTATTTTTAATTACAAAAATTATTTTGTGTATGAGTGTTTTGTTGGCATATATCTCAGAAGGGGCATCAGAGCTCCTTGAACTGGAATTACAGATGGTTGTGAGTTACCACATGGATGTTGGGACTTAAACCCAGGTCCTCCGAAAGAGCCACCATTTGCTCACTGAGCCATCTCTCCAGCCTCTAGGGGACAGCTTTATACACTCAGCAGTTTCTTCATACATAAAGCCAAATTAGTCTTTGACGGTTACCTAGTGTCTCTGAGTTCAACTCTTCTTCAAATTAGCTCAGGCTCTTCCACACAGACATTTGTCAATTTTGTCTATCTACACTGCAAAAATAAAATCTCAAAGGAAGACCAAGGCCCAAAAGACTCTGACTTGTGCAGCACAATGAGGACTTCAGAGCGGAGCTTGGAAACACAGACTTGACAGGGAGTGGACATCTCCAGGGAGCTCAGGTGGCTCCTGAGCAGTGAGCCAGTACAGCTACGGAAGAGCTTGTGGAGTAGAATCTCTCTCCTTGGCTCCACTGCCAAGCAAGTACACAACATTCTTCCCCTACCTACAGACTTCTACCATGTGAGGAAAGTAAAAGGTCACACCAGATGCCAGCACCGTGACTTTACAGGTTTTACTCTCCAGAACTGAGAGTCAGTCTCTGGTATTCTGATGTCACGAGACCAGAGGTAAAACATCAATGCCAAGAGTGAGGGAAAGGGTGTGCTGTTTCATTTGGGGTGGTTACTGTCATGGTCACACAACTCCACTATGCAAAGATTTTCAGAAATCAGGTAATACTTCAGACAGACAAACTATCTTCCAAGTGAATTTTATCTCAATAAATTGCTACTCCTGCCTGCCAAATAAAATAACCTGGGTCCATGTTACACAAGGAATAACAGGATGTCATCAAGCTGTTCCAAAAGTGAACAGCCAAAACAAGCAAAGTTTTCAACCTCAACCTTCAGGTTCCTTTTCTCTGTTTTTAATATACATTAATTAAAAAAAAAGATTTATTGTCTTTATGTGTATTCATGTTTTTCCTGCATTATGAATGTGCATCATATGAATGTGTCTGGTGCCCACAGAAATTAGAAGAGGGTGTCAGGTCCCTGAAACCAGAGTCACAGAAGGTTGTGAGCTGCCCTGTAGGTGCTGGGAACTGAACTCAGATACTCTGGAAGAACAGCTGGTGCTCTTAAGCCCTGAGCCATCTCTCCAGTCCATCTTAATTTCTTTTCTTTTTTTAGAGCAATGAACTTAATAGGCTTCCCTAGTGGAAAATTCCTCATGAGAAGTTTCTCACTTTTAGTCACAGCTCCACAGAGTTAACACAAGTGAGCTTTTTCCCGTGTCTTGTTTTTCTGTCAAGTACTAGGAATCTTTAACTGTAATTACAGTGTAGTGCAGCCATTCTTATTACATTTCTAAATAAAACTAGCTTAATTAAAGCGTACCTTATCCTACTTTCAAGAAGAGATGTGAACAACAAAACTCCTGTGCCGTGCTAAGTTCACACCAGATGTTGCCACATAGGGCCATTTTTTTTTTAAATCATCATATATCATAATAATCAGAGGAGACACTACCTTTATCTCACTGGCATCTGTGACAAGAGACAAGGACAATGGCCGCTTTGGTCATTCAGCACAAGCTATCAGGGGAGCTGATTCCTGACTCCAAAGTTAGAGATCTTTGTGCAAAGGCTGAATGAGCTGGCTGGATTAGATCAAGAGGCACTTACCTGTCCTGAACAGAATTACCACAGCATACTCAATGCTAGTAAAGGGGCTGGAGCGATGGTTTCGTGGTTAAGAATACATACTGCTCTTGCAGGAGACCTGAGTTTGGTTCCCAGCACCCACACTGAGTGGATCACAACAGCCTGCAACTCTAGATCCAGATCTCATGCCTCTGACTTCAGGAGGCACCTGCACTCATATGCACTCATAAACATAGATACACAGAAGTACACATAAAAATCAATCTTAAAAAGACAATTGAAGAAAGTCAGGCATCAACATATGGAAGGCAGAGGCATAATGATCAGGAGGTTTAAAGGTCATCCTCAGTGAGTTTGAAGCCAATCTGTGCTACATGAGAACCTGTCTCAAAACAAATAACAACAAAACATCTAAGAAAGACTCATTATCAAAAAATGAGAATACAGTCTGGGGAGGTGGCTCAGCTGGTAGAGGACTTACTTGCCTAGCACACACAAAGTCCTGTGACTGATCCTCACCCAATCCATAGACTGTACATGATGGCCTGTACCTGTATTACTAGCACTTGGAAAATAAAGTTCAGGGTCATCATCCACCATACAATGAGTCTGAGGCCAGCCCTGGAAACATGAGGCTTTGTCTTCAAAGGGGTGAGGGGGGTATTTTAGGAAGCCATAAAAAACAAAAGGTAGGCTCCTGATAGGTAAAGATTCTTGTCACTTAAGACTGGCAACTTAAGTTCAATCTCCAAACCCATGTAGCGGTGGAAGGAAAGAACAGACTCCACAAATGACTCTAACTGTAAACCTTTTGGGAAATGTCTTTAAAAGTATCCCAATTACTTACTTCACGTACATGAACATTAAATATTACACACTTTAAAGAGCACTACTCAGAATTTATATCCAAATAATTCAGCTGATGGCTAAGTAGTCGAATATTCTTGGATCTGAAAAGCATCTCTGTTACGAGGTAACATAAGTAACAATGTGTCAGCGCACAGCACTAAGTGGCAGGAGGAAAACTGAACAGAGACAAACTCAGTGTCTTTTGGTGTCAGGAGTTTCTGACTTTGAACAAGGAAACACCTTCTCCACCAAGAAAGGAAACAGGAGCAGGCATAAGACCTGCCTCCATCTGATGCCCCAGCTTGGCACCTCTTTCATTTCAGAGCCAGGAGCTTCTTGGCTACTTACTGAGCAAATGGCTGCTAACAAGGCAAGTCAGAATGTTCACAAAAACCCCAGCTTTAGGGATGAAGATACCCGGGACAGCATATCCAGCCCCACCCTGTTCCACTGTGGTCAAAGGCAGCCCACGAAGGGTCAGTGAACAGCAAAGCTGTCAAAACCCAATTAATCCCCCAATCCTCTGAAGTCCTACTTTCCCCAGCCTGAATCATCACTGTTTGGAGCACCGAGCCACACTGGCAACAGTAATACATACTATTTTAAAACTGTGGGTGGGAGGGCGGGGGTATCAAAGTAGAGTTGTGGGAATTAATGGCACACACACATCATGAGATGTACCCAAAAGAAAAAGGTGACAACTGCAGAGGCAGAAATAAAGCTGCCTCTAAAATCACAAGATATTAGAGTAGAAATATCTCACTGTATTACAGCACTGTATCAGTGTGCAGGCACAACCAGAATTCCGGTCTATAATTAGGATACCCTGAGGGCTATCCAGCCACACCAAACTCCAAAGACAAGGACCATTGAGCTTATTACTGGGACCCATAGTGAGGTGTGTGCAGGAGGCTGTCACCCAAGACAAAGCTTCTTCACTAGCAGGAACTTTTCATTAGCCTAACCTGCAGGGAAAGGTCAGCACAGGGCCTGGCACAGAGGTTACAATGATAATGCTAGCTTGCTGTGTGGATGGGAGAATCTGCCTGCATTACTGCTTTTTGTTGCTGTTGGCGGTGGTTACACTGGGGTTTTTGTTTGTTTGTTTTGGGGGGGGGTGTTGCTACTGATGTTTGTTTTGACACAAGGTCTTGCTCTATATAACCCAGGAAAGCCTCAAAAAAGATCCTGCTGCCTTGCCAGCCCCAGGATTACAGGCATGCAGTAGTAAGCCCAGCTCCACATACCAATTTTTCTTTTCATTTTATTTATTTTTTTGTTTTTATTTTTAATTTATTTATTTATTAAAGATTTCTGCCTCCTCCTCGCCACTGCCTCCCATTTCCCTCCCCCCCCCCCCCCCAGACCCCCCCCCTCATCAGCCCAAAGAGCAATCAGGGTTCCCTGACCTGTGGGAAGTCCAAGGACCACCCACCTCCATCCAGGTCTAGTAAGGTGAGTATCCAAACTGCCTAGGCTCCCACAAAGCCAGTACGTGCAGTAGGATCAAAAACCCATTGCCATTGTTCTTGAGTTCTCAGTAGTCCTCATTGTCCACTATGTTCAGCAAGTCCGGTTTTTAAGACAATCTTTTCTGATTTTACATACCATTCCCAGTTTCCACTCCCTTCCCTCCTCACACTTCCCTTACCTCCCCCCCCCCACTCCTTGGAGTGGGTAAGGTTTCCCATGGGGAGTCAATAAAGTCTGGCACTTTAAGGCAGGACCAAGGCCCTCCTCACTGTATTTAGGCTGAGCAAGGTATCCCTCCAAAGAACATGGCCAGTTCAAGCACTAGGGATAAATCCTGGTCCTAGTGACTGCCCAAGCCACACAACTGTCACCCTCTTATGCAGGTTCCCCCACTGTCATTCTGGAATCAGTGAGCTCCCACTAGCTCAGGTCAGCTGTTTCTGTGCGTATCCCCATCATGGTCTCAGCCCTTTGCTCTATTATTGCTCCTCCCTCTCTTAGACTGAACTCTGGGGAGCTCGGCCCAGTGCTTGTGGAGGCCAGAAAATGTGAGCCTATTTCCACGTTGACCAAAAATCAGAGAGTTGGAACTTTCCTCTAGTTCCTTCAAGAAATATGGAGGAGCTTGGAGATACAGGCTGGCAAAGCCAGAGAGTGCTATAAACAGAGATTACTGTGCCGTTGCAGTGGGGGTAGAGAAGGCTACAATGCTGATATAGATGTGAACAGTAGAGGTGTTCATACCAGGTTTCAGAGGGAAACAAAGACTAGAACTAGAACTGGGTCATTTGTTGCATATTCTGGCAGAGAATCTGGCTATGTTCTGCCTGTCCTGAAAACCTGAGTGAGGGTGAATTAAAAAGTAGTGGACTATGTATTTTGTAAAACTCCAAGACACGACAGCATTGTGGCTACAGAATGGTTACCACTTCATGCTCTTATCCAGATTCATGGTGGGCTAGGCAGAAAGATCTGAAAATCTTTAGAGAGGAAAGGAATGGGAGCCATTTACAAGCTGTGGGTAACACCGCAAGCGTTGAAGACTCCTGCTGTGAAAGAGAAATCAGACCCTGGGTGGAGAGGACAAGGGCTTTGGGGTAGGCCACACCTACCAAGAAATCCAGAACTTGTTTGAAAAACTTGCATTTTAAAACCATTTTTTTTTTATTCTGATAGAAGTTCACTAAGATATGTAGACTTTAAGTCTGGCTAATCTTGCTGCATGATCCCCCCCCATGTTTTTACAATAAAGCTTTAATAAAATCATTTTATGTGGTCCGTTTGTGTGTAAGAGCATGCAGATGAGAGTGCAGTGGCTAGAGGACAGCTGTGGTCAACCTGGCAGAATCCGACATTGTTCACATGGTAATGGTTTTGAAGGTGTGAAAAAAATGTAAGTAATGGGGTCACAGAGGCTTGTACTAAGGTCTCAGGAGATGCTGTAGCAAGGCGACGTGTGGCTAGATTCACTGAAGAAGGTCTGAGAGGTCACTGCACAAAATGATGAAGGGGAAACCTGAATTATAATGAAGATCTCAGGATACTAAAGGTGCCAGAAACATGAGCTATCCATAAAGACATCCGAGGGATGCTTCTGTGGGATTACTTTGAATGTTTAGGTACCGCCCTCAAGGGCTGAGTAACCACCAGCTTCTCAGCATCTCACTGTGATTTGGCTGTCACTGCCATTTTAAAGCTCCCTTAATAATCCTGACTTTTTTCTCATCCCCTTGCTTCTGGCCCTGTAGAGAGCCTGACTAAAATAGAAGTATGGAATGGAGTTGTAGTTACCAAGGCTTGGGAAGCGGTATGGGGCAGGAGAGGGCAGAGAGAGAGGATGGCTAACATGTACAGGGGTGCAGGTGAACACATGGAAGAACGTACGCATTCCTACAGCACGGCAGGATAAATACTGCTGACAGCATTTCAAAATACCCAGGAGAGACCACTCTGGATACTCCCCACGGAGAGATGTGATGAGTACTCCGGGTGATGGTTATGACAACTGCTCTGGTCTGTACTGTACGCATAACATACACTGAAATGTCATGTTGTGGTACAATTACCATGCACCAATTAAAAACAGTATGTTTACCAAAATGGAGGCAGGAGCAGGATATTCTTCAGAATGCTAATGTGACGTCTAACACCAAAAGCCAGTCCATGGAGAGAGGAGGTAGCACGCAGAAGTTCCTTCATTTGTCTATTAACTGATGACAGAGCTCAGCGTTCAGCAAAAAGAACCAAAGTCCTGCAGATGATGCCATTCACAGTCCTGTCTGTCACAGGAGCACTCCGCCAGGAGGGGAGGAGAAGCAACACCAAGTTGGGCACTGGCAAGTGCTGCCAAACCGACTCTTGGAAGCTCTCTCCCAGACATTTAGATTCAATCTTATGAGACTTTTTGTTTTCACCATTTCTGCTTAATTAAGGAGAAAAACAAATGGAGTCTCAAAGAGAACACTGACATTTAAC
The DNA here is from genome assembly GCF_014885135.2 of Alexandromys fortis. Taxonomy (NCBI): domain Eukaryota; kingdom Metazoa; phylum Chordata; class Mammalia; order Rodentia; family Cricetidae; genus Alexandromys; species Alexandromys fortis. The sequence continues at coordinate 5,603,538 of NW_026067989.1, forward strand.
AACTGGCTGATAAAAGTATTCGCTGGGTTTAATCTCCTAAATAAAGGCGATGGGCTAGGTATGAGTAGTAAGGAAGGCTAACTGGACTTTTATTCTGGCAGTGCTCTGAAGCGCCACCTTGACAGGCAGAGTACGTGCCAAGAAGAGCCAGCAACAGAACAGATGCTAGATAGGTAAATACCTAAGAAGCAAAGAACAGCAACAATTCAAAAAACTTACAAACAGTTACATAAAACTTGGCCCGACTACTGATGTTTTAAATACATTTTGCCAAGTGTGGTGGTTCATGTCTTTAATTCCAGCACTCAGGAGGCAGAAGCAGGCAGATTTCTGTGATTTCAATGCCTCCCTGGTCTACAGAGCTAATTATAGCCAGAGCTACATAGTAAGATTTTATCTTAATTCTTTTTTATTAAATTTATTTATTTATTTATTATGTATACTGTGTTCTGTCTGTCTGTATGCTTGCTGGCCAGAAGCGGGCACCAGATCTCAAAACAGATGGCTGTGAGCCACCATGTGGTTGCTGGGAATTGAACTCAGGACCTCTGGAAGAACAGTCAGTGCTCTTAACCTCTGAGCCATCTCTCCAGCCCTCCAGCCCTATCTTAATTCTTTTAACCTTTGTAAAAATGAAATTTTTGAACTGAATTTCAGTCTTTATATAACATTATAAACAACTGTTTTAATTACCAAATGATAACATTACAAACAGACCCTGAATATAGTAAATGTCCTTGGAAATGGAGCTGGTGAGAAACAAATCCAGTGTGGAGGGCTCCCTCGGGAAGTCAGTAAGGTGGGGGTCTACGGGCCAAAGCTCCAAGCTTCGGAGGGCACCACTCCCCAGCAAGGGAGCTCCACCCAACCGAGGAATTCCAAAGCCAGGCAGGAGACCTGAGGTCAGGACTGGAGACTGAAAAGGAGTGCCTCGGAGGGACAGACAGGGCCACAGTCTCCAGAAGACTGCTGTGAGAGGGAGGGAACTCCCTAGAGGGGACAGTGCAGGGAAAGAAGGCAACAGCGAGAAAGGAGCCCCTAACTACTGCTCCGCGGTGCCACTCTGCCCAGACACTGCACCCAACTCTACAGCAGCAAAGAATATTCTAAGAAGCTCTTCTCCTACCACAAAAGCCACTGTGCTGCAGGTTGTGGGGAGCCAAAGCCTTGAGTGAATGTGTAAAGAGCAGATGAAGTCCTAGTGACTGTGTGTTGTTGACATGGGCATGGCCATGTCGAGGATCCAATGTCTCAGACCCATGGGAAATTAGCAAAGCCAAGCTCCTATGGGTCAGGCTCAGAATTAGTGGCAAAGCCTTCCTCTGATTCAATGGCAAATGTTGACAGTGTTGATGATTAACCAGTCTAAGCAAAACTAATCAACTGTAACTTCCTCCTCTTGGATGCTTACAGCCTGAGAATGCTTACCCACAGAGATCTCCTACTAAGACAACAAACCCCTCCCCAGGTGCTTTAGGTAATAATCACACTGAGGTTCTAGGTTGTTGCAGAGTTGGCACCATCCATCAGAACAAACGCAGCCCACCTGACCCCAGCTTTTCCGTAAGTGTGTCTGTGTCTGCCCTTTCTGTATTCCCTCACTGCGCCTTGCCAGAATCAAGGGCGAGCGAGAGGACCAACAGGCCTGTGCACACACATAAGTACTGCAGAAGTTAAACACACAGCGTACCTCTTTGATGGAAGGAGGTGAGCAGCTGCTCTTCCTGGAATGCTAGGAATGATGGTGTTTTGCAACCTGGTGATCCCTGGCTGTCTGATGAGACAGGCTCCCAGAATTTATGTTTTCATTTATCCTAGACCTTTCCCCCTAAATCTTAAGCATTGCACTTGACCATAAAACCCATTCTTTTGAGTGATGTCATGTGTGCTTTACAACAGCCTAAGTGACTTCTATGTTATCTTAGGGCCTGGCCAATGCTGACACCCACAGGCATTTCCTCAATCAAGCTCCATAGACCCTAAATCTCGGGCACTATCTCTGACCTCCCAGTCCCTCTCCCTATTTCCCCCATCTCATCCCCAAACAACAGTACTCGCTCTTGTGAAAGAAGCCAAATGAACTTTGTAAATCTCAATGTAAACGTAAATTGTGCATTTGGGACTGAGTTAATTGTTATCTGAATACTTTTTTCCAAAATTGTGCTGTGGTTAAATATGACTAAAGCAAAATGATCTTGTCCAAACTCTAGAAGTCTTGGTCCAGCACCATTTACAATAAAATCGGGCTGAGCTAAAAGTTTCATTCTTGTTTTTTCGTGGGCCATTTTTCTCTGCCTGCTATAAAGGCTGGAGGAGAATCACTGCAGGCAAGCCCTGCTGGACTCAGTGGCAGGCAGGCCAAGAGACTGACTCCATGTATTTGGAATCCTCCAAAGAAGGAGGAGGAAACAGCCCCTCAAACAGGTATTTGAAACAGAATCTCAGAAAATTCCCAGGACCATAAAAACACCTGAATCCAAACACTAAACTGGCTGACTATGTACTAAGGTCCACTTAGAAATCCTGGGGGCTGGAGAGATGGCTCAGAGGTTAAGAGAACTGACTGCTGTTCCAGAGGTCCCGAGTTCAATTCCCAGCAACCACATGATGACTCACAACCATCTATAATGAGATCTGGTGCCCAGAACAATATATACATCATCATCATCATCATCATCATCATCATCATAATAAAGAAATCCTGGTAAACTATCCAGTTCTATAAATAAAATCTCTGGGCTCCTACATGAAAAGGCAAAGGTGCTTACAAACCTAAGAAATCAAGGTAGGAGTGGATTTCAATGCTAGCATACACAGCTAACAGCACTGGGGCATTTCCCAAGAACTCAAAAGGGAAAGAAAGTCACACTGCTATCAAAGAGCAAATCAAACCATCCATCAAGGGTCACTGCTGAAAAGCAAAACTCCAGAGAAATAAAGAGACACCAGAGAATACCAGTGGAGTGGCTCTGGATACATTTTCTTACAGATCGAAGACGAAAGTACATAATGAGAACAGTTAAAAAATAAAGTGCACGGAAATATATTTTGTCTAAGTACAAATAGCAAAACTCCCACACCAAACCAACAAAAACAGACAATGGAGGAAGGAGAAGTAACACACACTTTCGAGCACACAGGGAACAGGTGCTTTCCAGAACAAATGAAATAACTGAGGCCTAAGTGAGGAACAGGAGCTGGATTATTTTTTAAAAAAAAAACTTTATGCCATAAATGTACCAGCTAAACAAAGCATGAATGATCCACATAACAAAGAGATCATAAAAAGGATCAGATAAAATATAAAATACAGTAAATATAACAAAGTACTTCAACAGTTGAGAACCAAAATCTTCGCATCAATATCACATTCAGATTTGCTCACAAAACAGAGTCACAGAAGAACCACAGTTAATGTAAGGCCCCTGCAAAAGGCTTGGGATACAGACCCAGAAATACACCAGAGGGCTGCAGAGATGCCTCAGTCACCCTTACAGATTCAATTCCTGGCACCTATAAGGCAGCTCACAATTGTCTGTAACTCAAATTCCAGAAGATCTGACACCCTTTTCCAGCTTCCTTGGGCATCAGGCATGCATGTGGTACACAGGCATATCTGCAGGCCAAACACCCGTACATGTAAAATAAAAGATAAATAAGATTTTAAAAAGGTGGTTTTAAAAAAAGTATACCAAAAGTTTGAGGCCAGCCTGGTCAACATAAATGAGTTTTGGTCAGCCAGCGCTAACCAGTAAAACCCTGTATCAAAAATAAAACAAAACAATAAAACCAGAATATACCAGCCAAATTTGGTTAGATGTGCTACAGCCTTTCATCCTGCAAGGGTTTCTCTTGTCCGATTCAGCTGCAGGTAGGTGTGATGTGGGTTCTTTCCTAAAGGCTCTCACTCTCTACCCAGGAATGTCTTCTTAACTCTCAATAGATAAAGATTCAGAAGCTGGGTGGTGGTGGCACATGCCCTTAATCCTAGCACTTGAGAGGTGGAAGCAGAGGAGAGGGCAGAGGGCAGAGGCAGGTGGATCTCTTTGAGTTAACGGCCAGTTTGGTATACAAAGCGAGTTTCAGGACAGCTAGAGATACACAGAGAAACCCTGTCTTGAAAAATCAAGAAAAAGAAAAAAAAAAAAAAGATTCAGCAGAAGCAGAGGGTAGCTCTGCATTTCCAAGGGGAAGCATATGTCTCTTCCACTTAACTTCCCCAGAGTTAGTCATGAAGCTACCCAGGGGGAGGGGGAGCTGGCTGACACAGAGCACACGGTCACTGAATGAATGTGTGATCTTTCTTATATAACACACAGTCCCAATGCAGGAAATGCACACAATAAAAAATTGACAGTGTAGAATTTGGGCTTAAAAGCACCAAACAATATAAATAAGTTCATTCTATAACACTAAAGATAAAGCTCATAATGGAGTTATCATAGCTGTGAATATCTCTGAATGAAAGGAGTCACTTTCTTATAGCAGAAACTAAAAGACAACCACAGAGAGAAACACACGAAGACATTAATGTACTTCTCTTAGTCAAAAGTAGATCAAATACTTAAAAAACCACACAGCTGGGCGGTAGTGGCTCACGCCTTTAATCCCAGCACTCGGGAGGCAGAGGCAAGTGGATCTCTGTGAGTTCGAGGCCAGCCTGGTCTACAAGAGCTAGTGCCAGGAAAAGCTTCAAAGCTACACAGAAAAACCCTGTCTCGAAAAATAAAAATAAAATAAAACACACACACACACACACATAATGCCTCATCCTAACTATATAGTCAGTAGTTAGATATTATGGCTCTCTATCATCTTCTTCAAGCTCACAAGGGCCATTCACGAGCACTGATAACATATTGGGCAGTGGAGAAAGCAAAGAAATAGCTGTTAATTTTCCAATTGCAAGGAAATAATATAGGAATTTAATATAAATATACAAAAAGGCTCTTCTGCCTGGAAGGATGCCCCAGAACAACTCCTGGATCAAGGAGGGAAACAAAGATAAAACCACTATGTATCAGGCTCTACAGCACACAATTAAAGCAGTTTAAAATTTCACATCCAAATCAGATTCGGATAAGTAAAATGGAGACAGCAAATTAATATCCCTTCAAAAAAAAAGCTAGAGGAAAACATAAATGATAAAAAAAATCAGAAAGCAGCCGGGCGGTGGTGGCGCACGACTTTAATCCCAGCACTCGGGAGGCAGAGGCAGGCGGATCTCTGTGAGTTCGAGACCAGCCTAGTCTATAAGAGCTAGTTCCAGGACAGGCTCCAAAGCCACAGAGAAACCCTGTCTCGAAAAACCAAAAAAAAAAAAAAAAAATCAGAAAGCAATAAAGGTAAAAGCAGAAATAAGGAAGACCGCTTACATGCTCATTTATCACCAAATCAAATGAACACATTATGAAGGTCTAACAGGGCATAGAGTTTCCTTTAACTAGGATGCTAATATGATCTGGTGACATGGGCACTCTTGGTTTACACCTATATTCCTGATATTTCAAAAAAGACAGTTTGGGGATGTCTTAGGGTTTCTTATGATAAGACAAGACGTCATAATCAAGAGCAACTTGGGAAGAACAAGTTTATTTTCATGCCTTCTTCCTTAGTTATGCTTTTACCTTTATTTCTTTCTGATTTCTTTATCATTTATTTTTCCCTCTGGCTTTTTTTTGCAGGGGTATTAATTTGCTGTCTCTGTTTTATCTATATGAATTTTGTTTGGCTTACATGTCCTGGATCACAGGTCACTGAAGGAAGCCAATACAAGAACCTGGAAGCAGAAACTGAAGCAGAAGCCATGGAAGAATGCTGCTTACTGGCTTGCCTTCTTATGGAACACAAGGCTGCCTCCATCCTGTGCGCTGAAACTACATGCAGACTTGTCTACAGACCAATCTACGCAGACATTTTCTCAGCTGAAGTTCATCTACCCAGCTAACTCTAGCTTTCATCAAGTTGACAAAAATAAAAACAAACAAACAAAACCAACCAGGACAGGGTAATATTATTTACAACACTCATGAATAATTCTCAGAAATAAGGAATATCTGAAAAAAAATCCAAAGTACAAAATTTTAGAATTACAGATTTAAATGGCAAGTATTATTTCTCTTTTATATAACATACAGTTATCTATATCTTAGCTTTTACATTTATAAGAAACATACACAAATACTCCCATACTTCTTACACTGTAACATCTGTCTCTGTAAGTAACCAAATCTACATTTACTGTCTTGGTTTTGAGACAGGCTGGCCTGAAGCTCAAGATCCTCCTGCTTCAGCCTTTTGATTGCTGAGATCACAGGCATGAGTGATTACAATAATGATTTTGTTGCTGTTATTGTTGTTGCTCTTTCTCTTTTTGTTTTCGAGACATTTCTCTACATATCCCTGGCTGTCCTAAGACTCACTACATTGACCAGGCTGAACTCCCTACATAGACCAGGCTGGCCTTGAACTCAGAGATCCACCTACATCTGCCTCCCTATTGCTGAGATCAAAGGTGAATACCTTGATGTCTAGCTGATTAATGACTTTTTAAAAAGGTGAATCTATATTTAAGTATTAGTTGTTAACTGAGAAAGATGTAAATGCTATCAAGGTTCTCACATGACCATGCTAAACATGGAAACACAATTTTCACTGGAATAAAAACAAGTGGAGAATATGGATATAGCCTAAGAAATATTTGAACTTTCACAAACAGATATTAAGTAAACTCATGCTTAGTTGCAGTAACCCAAAAGGATCCTTCACTAAATTTACACCAAATAGATAACTCTTTAATTAGCCCAAGACTGAGGAACACTGCAAAGGAACCATCAGGGGCTGGGAACATAGCTCAGTGGACGGATAAATACTTACCTAGCAAGTACAAAGCCTGGGGGTTGCACCCAGACAAACTGCAAACAAACAAACAAATGAATATAGCTCAGAAACATTCTCCTGCCATTCCTAAGTATGGATTTGGCCATCTACCTGTGTTCCCCTAGCAACAAATGAAGATAGCAAGCAGGTCTTTGCAATTGGAAAGTATCCTACTGTCAGTTTGGCCAGCTTCAGATCATTCTAGCAGTTTGTTGAGATTTAAACTAGAATCTGAAGTTAACCACAAATTTCCACAGCCCCTCTCTGGCAATGCAGTAACTAAAAATCTGACGTTTTCAGTGGTGATTTTATACCATGCTCTTCAGAAAAAGAGAGATTGGACTCCTCATCTAAAAAGACACATCACTCTTTAGCCAGGAATTAGAAAGAAAACCGAACAAACGTAAAACTGGTTGCAGACATGTCTGCATCCTTCCTCAACTATTTTCCTGCAGGGAAGCTGCAAGAGACTTTGCTGGGGGAAAGGAATGCACTGATGTTCCCTCCCCACCTCCAGCTTCCAGATAGAAAAAGCTTGTAGCTTACACACGTAGGAACCATCCAAAGGACCCACTCTTGGGAATATCCATGCGTATTTCCATCTAACGCAACAACAGACAGAATTACAGAACAATCCTGAGAATGCAGTATCACCGTAAAAGCACTGTGCAGCATACAGGAGATAAACTAGGCTTTAATCTGCAGTTGGGAGATGAACAGCCAGCGACGAGAAACATCTGCCATAAGCCAGATGCCTTTTTAAACGTCCCCCACATCCTCAAAACATCACCTGCCCATCCGTTAGATGGAACAGTGATACTTGGGTGAACCCAGACATGCGATTATGAATTCTCCGTTAGCCTGAGGGTATCACATGGAGGTAGATGGCACTACCATAAATGAAAGACAAAACCTAAGGGGGGCGGGCAGGGCAACATGGAGGGTGATGACAGATGCACGTAAAGTTACACCCATAGGATTCTAAACATCTAATACTGATACAAAATCTTAGTCTTCCCATTATAAGTCAAAGAGAAATAGGTCTGGTTTGGGGTTTCAAATACTACATACTTATAATCAATCTCACGAAGCTCTACATATTCTTCTTCCCCTAAGCTTTCCAGGACCAAATATGACTGGAAACCTCCCAGTCCCGGTCCTCATAGTACAAAGGACACTTAACCTGGCTAAAACTCTTAAGGTATTTTTATTTATTTATTAAAAGACCAGTGACCAAGTCTTTGGCTCCAAAATCCTGCAAAACTCAATCCATCTGCCCTCCGCTTCCTTGATGAGCGGAGCTGACAGCTTTGATGCATATGTGGATAATCATCTGACAACCATTTCTAACACCCATAAGCCTGAGTGTTTTAAAAATATATAAACTGATTACTACTCACGAGATACACTGTGGGTTATAGTAGAAGAAACTGAGGCCCAAAGACGCAAAGTTACCCTGATCCAGGTTCCAAAGCCATGATAATAACCTGACCTGCTGCTTCCACATGAGTAGGAAGTAGTAACTCTCGGCCAACTGCGTGTGAACGGCGGAAGATGAGTCTTCGTACACGGCCTGTCACTGACAGGGCAGCCACAGTCAAAAAGACCTTCCTTCAGTAATCAAGATTCCTCAAAATTTTTTAGTTGACTCAAGATCCGACCTAGTTTCCTCAAAACTTCGGGCCTCTTGACCAAAAGAAATGCCCGTAACTGGCTCAAGGAAACCCGATTTGAAACTCAGGGTGCATTAAATCACCTCCCATGGTGAGGCAGTCACCCTACCATTAAATTTCACACAGTGAATCTCGTGTGTTTTGTGATTCAGACAGGAATTAGTATTTGGCACTTACATTACATACAAAGAATGCTCCCTGTCCCCCTTAAAGGGGAAACAGATTATCCATAATTTACAGCTACAGTTCCAAGCCTTGTATTTCTTGAGAAATTTAGGACCTAGTAGTGATAAACGCCCATAGAGGTCTCCAAGGGTGGTCTCCTTTATCTTGGCAGAGCTCGGTACCAGGCACTGTATCAAAGTGACCCTAAGCATTTCCTGGAGATGGAAACATAACGGGGTTCCACTAAACCGTTACATAATAACGAATATTATAATGAGCAGTTAAATGAACGAAGTTGGAAAAAAACAAGTCAAAGCTCACTGGGTGTGTTTTTAGAACTAAGTGTCCAAATTGAATTTGTACAGAAATAAAAATTGTGTCTCAAAATGCGGTAGTTAAGTATGTACTACTAGTCCTTCCCGATAATTTAAATCTGCTCTTGGTAAAGATCTTTCACTTTCAAATGGAAAAAAAAAATGAGGTACACGCGTAATTTCGGCCGCTGTCATAAACAGCTGAATCATTCGCATAATCAACAGCCCCGAATTCTTCCACAAGCTCTCAGTTCAGGTTCTGCCCTTTGAAAGCTCGGAATGTAAAGCCTCCCCCTACTACTGTAAGAATTACACCAAATCACGGGATTCCCAAAAGATACTGACTTTAAACAGAGGCAACGTTATGGTCCATCAAACAGGAGGCCCGGGCTATGGATACAAATCACTCCAGCAAAGGAAAAACACACCACCCGAGGAAATGATTGCAAGGCCTGTGGGCCGAAGCCAGCAGGCAAGTGCCAGGATACAAGGGGCGCTGACCTCACGCTCCTGTGAGCCTCTCGCAGATGCCAGGCGCCAGGCTGAGTTCCAGGACTTTCCCGTCTGGCTACCCCAAGTGATATATGGCTCAGACTCGGGTAAATTAATCAATCCGGTCCCCTAGAAAGGTGGTGTTCCCGGAGGGGCAGTTCGGCGCTGACCCTGCCACCAATATTGGACCACACGAGAGGCGTCGGAGTACATAGAAGTCTCCAGGGGCTCTTATGGGGTTCTGGGTGCCTGGGGGTTGAGGGTTACGGGTTCTTCGGGCTGTATGTGGGGATGCCCAAGGCCTGAGGATTCCCGTGAGGAGATATGTGCAGACTAGGGCTCCCAAGGCATGGCCCAGGGGATGCAATGGCCCCTAGGGGCTGCAGGACCCGAGGCTGAGCATGAGCCACCTGGCTGTGTTCAGAAGGCCTCTGGGAACACAGAACCCTAAGCAGTAGTGCGGGGCACTCTGCGGTGGCAGCCGGCTGGGCGGGGGACCGGGCACCAAGACCCCTAAGGGCAAGAACTCTGGCGCTCACCCGAACAGTCCTCGGAGGAAGGAGTGGGAGGCCTTCACTCGTTTTTCGGCCTCCGCCATCAGCTGGACCGCTTCTCGCTCCTTCCCTGCGTTGTCCATGTCGCCCGCCGCTGCCAAAGCCTCCTCCGCCGACTAGCTCTGCTCCCGGGACGACTTAACCCTCCCTCTAGCAGGTGCCCGCACGCAGGCGCGGTGCGAGCGGCCTGTAGGGATCTGTAGTCCTAGACTCCACTATATGGCAGCTGTGTCAGAAGTCACAACTACAGTTCCCAGAAGGCCGTTGGGCAGGGCCGGGCTGTAGCCTGTCTTGCGGACCTTGAGTTCTCCGGACTCCTTCGGTGGAGGGAGAAGGGGCGTGGCCCTATGGGGGGGGGGGGTCTTCGGCCAAGGTGGACTTCAAGGGTTTTAGGAATGCTGAATTAGAAAATGAACGGTGGCTTCCAGGGGAGATAACCTAAAATTGCATCATCAGGAATTATTGACCATGACTGAGACGTGGCGATTGATAGACTGTTGAACATGACATTAAAAAAAAAAAAAAAGAAAAAAGAAAAAGAAAAAGAAAGAAAGAAAAGCCGCGGACGTTCAACCTACTGCAGGTACTGCAAAACGTAATCTAACGCAGCAGTTCAGCGCAGTTTCGTCAACCATGTGGTGCCTCTTCACCTCCCGACTCTCCCAGAAAAGGAGCAACAGCTGGCTAAAAGAGTTATTAATTTCTAAGAGCATGACGTTAAAAATGCACTATCTTCCCCAATATAAATTCAGAGTTGTTTTTAAGCGCCCCCAAATTGCAACTTTCTGTTGGTCCACTTGTTTAGAAACGAGTGGCATATCTTCTGCGTAGGCACAATCCACTCATTTTATATTGACCGAATTCTGTTAGATGGCTACAAGCCAGTGAACTCCTTTATCCTTTACATAATGCTGGCCACAGTGGGTGGATCCTGACAAAATTCCTGTCTGCCAGGAAGATTTTTAATCTACTGAACATCCATAGATAGTTGCAGTCCTGTGCCAATGTCTTCTAGGCTTGTCCCAGAGGGAGCTGTTTTTTAATACAATGTCTAGGCCATCGAGGCTTGGCAGTGCTAAGGCAGAGGTGGTGAGGCAAGTGCCAAATGGAAGTTTCTGAGGACTTAAAACTCTCCACGAATACACTGTGGGGACTGGCAAGCAAAACTTACCTAAAGAGATGAGTCCTGTCTTCAGAGAACAAAGCAAGACAGTTCAAACTCTTTGAAACAAGTGGCCAAAACTGATGTCACAACCTCGACAGGATGCTCTCAAGATAGAAGGGAATACCAGCTCTGGGGACAGAGTTTTACTTACGACTCCTGTAGGCATTCTTCTCATTTTGGAAAACTGATGTATGTTTGGAGCAGTTAATGGGAGTCAGGAAGGAGGAAGGAAATTGGAGGTGGCAGTAGATGTTGGGTTGAAGAGAGAAAAACGGTAGAGAGTGGATGGACATTGGCCTTTGAAGGGGAAGCAGTTGGGGGATTTGGCGGAGTGAGCCAGCTCACAAGCTCCATGTGTAGCATCAGTGTGTTGATCAGAGCAATTCCAAAGCTTGGCTCAGTGGAGCAGCTTTGCAGGACAGTCAAGAAACAGTGATCCCTCTGCCTCCAGTCTTTGTGTCCGGATCGCCACCCCATCCTATTCTAGGGCTCACCGTTCTAAATCCTGCCATATTACCTGAAAAGGAGCTTAGAATGGATTTCCCGAAAGCGCGCCTCAAGAACCAGATTTTTCACACATAGGCCTTTGGCGAATACTGATTCAAACTGTAGCACCTGTCTGTGGCTCTGGGTACATACTATTCAATGGACATTCAGGATGCATAGACGGTCAGGCTGAACCAATACAGAGGAGAACAGACTAGAAGATGAAAGACTCACCGTCCATATGAAATACTCCGTAGAGGCAGGACTGAAGCCCCTCGAAATCCCCTGCTCAAACAGAGCAGGGAGCAGAAAAGGACTTAGGTAAATAGAGGATGTGGCCATCTGCATCGCTAGAGTTCCAGGTAGAGTGGAGTCACCTTTTATAGCCAAGCCTCAGAAGTAACGAGTGGTTTGTCACTTTTCTACACTGAGACAAAGAGGTAAAGTTAGCTTGAGTGCAGGGCGGGGGATTGGGTGCTGTCTCTTGAGGGCAGGGGCTCAACCTTATTCACGTATTTGTTTGCTTGCTTTTAGTTTTTGAGACAGGGTCTCTCAGTGTAGTCCTGGCTGTCCTGGGACTTGGTATATAGGCCAGGCTGACCTTGATCACAGGATCAAAGAGATCCTCCTGCCTCTGCCTCCCGACTGCTAGGATTCAAGATATATACCATCATGCCAAGCCTGGAAGCTCAACTTTTTTCTTTCAGACAGTTTCAAACCACCACAGGTAGGCTAGAGAGGTAGGTTGTCGGTTGACAGCCTGGTCCATCCTGGTAATGCTGACCTTGTTGTGTGTCTGGAATCCCCAGATTGAGGAACAGCTTCAGCAGTTAAGAGCACTTGCTGCTCTTGCAGAGAACCTGGGTTCAATTCCCAATACATGCCAGCTGTAACTCCAGTTCTAGAGGGTCTGATGCCCTCTTCTGGCTTCTGCCTATATTGTGTACATGTGATGCAATCTAATACATAAAGGCAGAATATATAAACAGATAAAATAAAAATTAATCTTTTAAAAAAGATAATAACTTTATATGTTATATACTAAGATCTTCCTCTACCTTGCTTAAAATAGGACAAAGGAAGATTATGGTTCTGAACTGCAGACATACTGCTAAGTAAAAATGCTTTACTTTTCTTAAGTCCTTTGACTTGCTTTGGTACACAATTTAACATTACACTCTAAGTGTGTGTGTGTGTGTGTGTGTGTGTGTGTGTGTGTGATTTTGAAATGGGTGCTGCAGATCCAAACTCATCCCCACGCTTGTATCACAAGCTTCTGATTCACAGTGGCATCCCCCAGCCACTCTTTCACTTTTAACACATCCATTCCCTTCTAATCTTCATCCATAAAGCACATAGACGTCATCAAGGTGCAGGTTTGTAGTTTATGGTTTTTGTGCTTTTAAGGGCATCAGCTAAGAGAGAACATTTCCATGCAAAACACTCGGGAGATACGACTATAACTGTTAACTGCCGATAGTCGAGCACATTAGATTTACAGAACTCTTTCCCATGGAGGCCATAGTTGAGCTGTATGAAATTTGGCTCCTGTGGAAATATTCACATCTGTCCTGAAAATGAGGGAAATTGCTCTTTTCTGGAACATCCTGCCAGCAGTTGATTTAAGAGAAAGCTAGCGGCTCTTCCTGATGGGTTGGGAAGAGCCTAGTTTTCCCAGACTTGCTCTGCATTGGAGGAACTGGCTTTGGGGAGGCAGCCAATGCTTATTATTTCCAAGTGGGTAAACTCACGTACTCGTTAGCACTTGTGGTATCTTTGCAGCCACTGCGAGCACATCCGGAGGGGGAACGATGTGAATGCACTGACGTGTGAGTTCCTATGGTGGCCCTGGACTTCTGGGCCCAGCTGTCAGTAAGCGTCCCTTCCATAGCCTCTGTAGTGCCATAACTTTTCATTTTAGGGATTTTTATGTTGAAGGATTTTTTTGGATCTCCAACTTGCAGATGGCAAGTTGTTAACTTTCAACCTCCGTCACTACATGAGCCAATATTGCACAACAAATCTCTCCATATGTATATAGAACCATGCATAGACATATGTATCTATGTTCCTACTGGTTCTGTGTCTCCTAATTCTTATATTCTCTGCTATCCTTTCTCCAGGGCCTGCAGGAATTCCATCAATGAGGCTTGAATTTAGCCAACCGAGCATAAGGTAGAGGTCAAGGGTGAGTGATAATACAGTATTTGTTTCCCATTTGTTCTACAAAGTGGCCACTTGACCCTCCCTGACTCTTTCTGGGTTGTTCCATTCTCCTCGTTGTTCTTGCTTAGGAGTGCTGGCATGGGTACTGCTACCTGAAAAAGGCTTCCCTGTTTCCTGTGTCCCCTGGTTCCTTTGCATTTTCACCATTGTATAGACATTTTGTTTAGATCAACTTTCTTGAATTCTCTCTCTCTCCCTCTCGCTCTCTCTCTCTTTCTCTCTCCCTCTTCCTCTCCCTCTCCCTCTCCCTCCCTCTCTCTCCCTCCCTCCCTTCCTTCTTTTCTTCTCAAGACAGGGTTTGTCTGTATAGCCCTGGCTATCCTGGAACTCGCTCTGTAGATCAGGCTGACTTTGAACTCAGAGATCTCCCTGTCTCTGCCTCCTGAGCGTTGAGATTAAAGGTGTGTACCCCCACCTGGCTTTCTTGAATTTTCCTTATTGCTACCATGCCCCTGTTTACTGCAGAAATTCCGAATGAAATGTTTCCAACTCATTGCATAAGGCCAGTATGATCCTGAACCCCAAACCAGATGAGAACAGCATGGGAAAGGAGAACCACAGGGCAATCACATTCACGACTATAATAAATATAGAGCACGAACCAAGCATTAGCACACACACCATGCACACAGTCCAGATTGCTGACATAAATGGAAATACTGAAGTTTAAAATGTTTGGGAAAGCATGGGGGGAAAGTAGCATTATTAAAATGTTTAAGTAGCTTTCTGACCTTGACTTTCTAACAAAGACATCAAAAACGCAAACCAGGAGAGAGAAAATCAATACCATCACTCCATTAAGGTTAAGAATTTCTCTCCTCCAATATGCCAAAAATAAAATGAAAAGGTAAACCACAATCCAGAAAAGGATATTTGTAATATGTGTACCTAAATCAAAGTAAAGAAAAGAATTATCAAGGATAAAGAATTTTTCCAAATCAATGGCACAAACATCCAAATAGACAAAGGGGGAGAGGCCTTGAACTTTCAGATTTAGAGAATTTCAACTCCTGCTTGGTCTTCAGTTATTCTTGTTGGCAAGCTTGTCAGCTTCTCATAGAAAAGCAGGATGGCAGAACACAGAAGCAGGCCCCAGAAGTCCTTGCTTTTCATTTTCTTTCAGAGTAGACCTGTTGGGAATTACTGTGGACTCCACAACACATCTCTGTAAGCTGCACTCACCCTCTACATGATTACAGAGCCTTAGAATTTATTTTTTCTACTGTATTTTAAAAAAAGTTTTTTTTGTTTGTTTTTTGTTTTTTGAGACAAGGTCTTGGTGTGGAGCTAGGCTTTAACTCCCAATTTTGCCTCAGCCTTCTGAATACTGGGATTACAGACATGTGTCACCACACCTGGTAAGAGTTTTACTTAATCATTATTATTTTAATTGCACACATTTAATACATATAGTGTGTATTACACATAAATAACATGTAACCATCAACTCAGGTTGATTAATTGTCCATGTCCTCATCATTGTGTGAAACTGTGTGAAATTTCCCAGAGTTTTTTTTTCCAATATGTCAAGTAGGCTATTGTAACCCACTGTGCTATAGATTTACTGTTTGTAACTCCTGGTGTTTTGGTGTTTGCTA
Organism: Alexandromys fortis; assembly: GCF_014885135.2. Classification (NCBI taxonomy): domain Eukaryota; kingdom Metazoa; phylum Chordata; class Mammalia; order Rodentia; family Cricetidae; genus Alexandromys; species Alexandromys fortis. The sequence goes on from NW_026067989.1 coordinate 5,619,090, forward strand.
TTCAACTTCCCACTTTCCCACTGTTACTATTATACATTCAACTTATTGTGTGTGTGTGTGTGTGTGTGTGTGTGTGTGTGTGTGTGGTAGAGGTGTCTACACTTCTGTATGGGTTGTGTTTGCCTGTGCGTGCACGTGTGCAAGCCAGAGTTCAGCTCATCTTCCTCTACCATTCTTCATCTTAGCCTTGTAAACAAAGTCTTTCATAGAACCTGGAGATTGCTGTTTTACTAACACTGACAGGGTGGAGTCCCTGGGATCTGCCGCTCTCCTCCACCCCACACACATTAGAATTACATGTGTGCGCCATCACCTCCAACTTTCCTTGGGTAATGGGGATCCAGCTCAGGTTCTGTTGCTTGTAACCATTCAGCCATCTTTCCAGCCCCAGGATTTTTAATTAAAAAAAAAAAAAACATGCATAGAGAAGACCACAAGGTATTTGCTCCTTTATGTTGGTTTATTTTAGCTAATGTGATGTCTTCTAGTAGTTTTGATGCAGGTGGTAGGATATGATTTTATTAATATTTCTTGTTATTATTATTAATTATGTGCAGGTGTGTGTATCCTCACTGCTGTGATGTTCTGTCCAAGCTCACAGGGTCAGGTAACCATGGATTTAACCCTCTGAAATTGTGAAACCAAGCTAATGCTTCAGTATCTTTATGTTGTTTATGTCTAGTTCCCACAGCAAAGTCTCATTAACCCATCAGTTCTTCCCCTGATGGGCACCTGTGCTGATTCTGCACACCTGAGCTGGATCCAGCAGAAAATGCTTACAGCTTGTGAACTTGGACTTGTCCCGATATACTGATTTCACTTTCTTTGGTTCCACCCAGAGATGGGATAGCAGGATCATGGGCTAGATTTACTTTTCTGAACCTTCCATGCCGTTCTCCACAATGGCTCGACATTCCAAGGGAATAACAAGTTTCCGTTTCTTCACCTGCACTCCATTAGTCATTTGTTTTGTTTACCTCTATTTTGGTTCCTGTTATCAAATTTTCTCTACTGCCCTTTCCGTCACTGCTTCCCAGCCCCATTGCGGCCTCAGTTCTACTGTGTTATACTGAGTTTAGCATTTGGGTGAGATCATGCAGTCTTTGTGTCCTCCTTATGCCAGAGTTATTTAACTTAATACAGTTTCTTCTGAAGATTTTATTTTTTATTTCATTTCATATATTTATTTCACTTTGTTTTTTGAGACAGGGATTCTCTGTGTGGTCCTAGCTGTCCTGGAACTTGCTCTGTAGACCAGACTGATCTCTAACTTAGAGAGTTGCCTTCCTCTACTGCCAGAGTACTGATTAAAAATGTGCACCACTACACCTGATTGAAATTTTTATTTTTTTATTTTTATTGCTTTTTTTAAATTTATGGGAGGTCAGAGGACAATTTTGGTGAATTAGTTCTTCCATCACGTGGGTCCTAGGACTCGAACTCAGATCTTCAGTTTGGCAGTAGGTGCCTTTATCTGCTGAGGTGGCTCGGCTGCTCTGCTCTCTGGGGTTTTGTTTATTTGTTTTGTTTTGATTTTTCAAGAAAGGGTTTCTCTGTGTACTAGCTCTGACTGTCACAGAACTCAGTTTTTAGTCGAGGCTGGCCTTGAACTCACAGAGATTTGCCTGCTTCTGCCTCCCCGAGTGATGGGATTAAAGGCAAGCACCACCACTACCTAGCCTGCTTTCTGAGTTTTGATGCAAGGTGTTCTTTGTGTTTTTTTTTGGGGGGGGGGCAATTAGAATTGATCCCAGAGCCTCACACAAGCTAGACAATGGTTGTATTACTGGACTATGCCCTCAGCCCTGCTTTCTTAATCTTAAATATTTCCATCACAGAGAAATGAAACTTGAGGTTGTTTAAAATGTTAATCTTGAATCAAAGGGCAACGTCAGAGACTAGCTGACTGATATTAGCCATTGAGAAGCCAGGATATGGATAGAGGAGACTCACAAGAAGGAATAGGGAGGGCTGGAGGGATGGCTCAGAGGTTAAGAGCATTGCCTGCTCTTCCAAAGGTCCTGAGTTCAATTCCCAGCAACCACATGGTGGCTCACAACCATCTGTAATGGTGTCTGGTGCCCTCTTCTGGCCTGCAGGCATACACACAGACAGAATATTGTATACATAACAAATAAATAAATATTTAAAAAAAAAAGAAAAAAAAAGAAGGAATAGGGAGGGACTTGGAGATTTTAGGTTCTCTTTAATCTGGGAAGTATGGAGAGAAGGTCAACCAGTCCCCATTCAGCCACATCTTTGATCTGTCAGGTTTTCACCCTGATATTGACTCCCGAGACTTTATTGATAATAGCATAGCTTAGATAAAGACATCATTTAGTTGAGTTGACAACCAAGAACAGCCATCACAGAGGTAAGTGGCACTTACTCTGATTTTGTCAGGATAAATTATATACACATATCAAAATATCATGTGAGAACCCAAACATATAATTACATCAATTAAAATTTTTAAAAATAAAAAGGAAAAGGAGGAAACCTATTGTTTCTTTAGATGGAGAAGCCTGCTTAGGAGTTGACAAATTATTTTTAACCTGGAAAACATCTGAATTTTAAAAACTACTTAAGTTTGGCTGAGGAGGACAGGCTGCCACCAGCTCCTCCTCCCTGATATTCTTAGCCAGCTCTTCCCTCTCAGGGAAGCACTGTGTAACTGTGAGAGTGCTCTTCCTTGGCCTTGTTACTTCTCAGATTTTTTTGTCTAGATGAGAAAATGTTCTTTGGGTCAATGCCAACTTGAGCCATCTGTAGCACCACCACCTTGTCCCCCTGACATTCTGTGTGCAGGCTGCAGAACTGCTTCTTAGGAGCTGAGTGCATTCTCGGCCAAGGTCAACCACAGTCGTCTGTGGTGTCTGTGGTAGCTCCAGAGGTGAGGGTCCAGGGATGCTTTGGGAACTGCTGCTGAGTGCATGGGCAGTGCTGCCCCACAATCAAGCCTGGGGTACTTGAGCAGGTGGCAGACTTTTGACTGTTTGTTTCAGTCATCTTGGAAGGGAGCCTGGCAACCGGTTGGGTCTTAAATAGATTTGCTTCCTGTCTGTGTTATATCCAGGTCAGTATCCTGCCCAGAGCAGGACTATTTAGGGGACAGAAATGTATTTTTTTTAATAAAAAAAAAAGTTCAGAAAAGAAACCAAATGATACTGGCCCTCTTGTTTGTAAGGAGTTATTTTATCTATTTGCCCTGTGGGAAAAGAAAATCAAGACATTGGAAATGTGTGTAGGCTCTTTAAAAGAGTGGCACAATTGGGACTGTTCTCCAGGTTCTGACACTGTATCAGTGAAAAACAGATGCCCCTTGGCATCCATGGGGATTGCTTTCAGTGGCTCCTGCAGAAACTAAAAATTTGTGGATGTCCCAGCCTTCCTACAAAACAGCATAGTGTTTGCACAAGACCTGCACATGCCCCTTTATACTTTTCATTGCCCTTCCTCTCTTAAAATACCTAATAAAACACAAATCTCGATAAAAATATTCTTTAGTCTCTATTTTTCAGGGACATGATTGGTCCAGACCGAGTTGCTCTTTAGGAGTTGTCTACTCATACTTGAGTGAATTCAGAGACACAGAACTCACGGGTGACAGATGGCCACTGCTCTGCTAGTGTTAAGTCCTGGGCGTTCCCGGAAACAGTAAGGAGCCCTGAAGCAGTTCCACCTTTACATTCCCCAGTGCAGGCTTCCTTTTCTTATTGAAACAGTGGACACAACTGACGTCAATATGAGCCCTGATGTCCCTTAAGCTACAAAGGCAAAGTATCTGTGCAATTTGTAATTTAAATTTCCTAAGCATCTACAGTACTTGAGATGTGAAATGTAACCTAGCAAAAGCTCTTACGTTAAAGGCTTTGTTGCCATCTGATAAGCTTTGAGGGCTGCAACCTCAGTGGATTATTCCATGGACGGACTAAGAATTAGATGGCATGGTTGGGAGGTAATGAAAAACCATGAGGTGAAGTTTAATTTGAGGAAGTATATTAGGGAGAGAGGATGCCCTAGAAGAGGCTTATTTTATTTTTGCCTGTGTTCTGGTAGCCACAAGGTATCTAGTCATAGTAATGAAAAGCCAGAACATCATCCTATGAGATACTTACTTTGCTGATTGTGTGCTAGAATTACAGTTAAGAAAAGTGAAGCTAAGAAGATGAAGCAACCGGCCAAGCAGCAATGGAAAGGATTGTTTTTTCCTCAGTTGCATGCCCTTCTCGGCAGCTCTCCTGCACCTTCCAGAGTCCCCTAACTGAGACCAGGACTCACAAGCCTTCATGTGCAGGTAGGGCTGTCTGGTCAGGATATGGTCTATGCTGTTGCCTAGACTGGAAAAAGCCCAGCATTCTTGGCCTTTGCTAACTGATCTCATCCTGGAGCAAGGGCACTCCACTTCAGGATTCACGGGAGAGGTGGAACACCATGAGCAAAGCCTTTGGACCAGGATGATGAGCGGTTTAGTGTAGGCCCAAGAAACCTCAGCCAAGGCCAGGCAGAAGCCTGAATAGTTTATTTGTGTGGGGGGCCTACAATGTAAGGGCAGGCAGCAGTGACAAGGAGGGAAGAATGGGAGAAGGGGGCTGGAGAGATGGCTCAGAGGTTAAGAGCATTGCCTGCTCTTCCAAAGGTTCTGAGTTCAATTCCCAGCAACCACATGATGGCTCACAACCATCTGTAATGAGGTCTGGTGCCCTCTTCTGGCCTGCAGTCATACACACAGACAGAATATTGTATACATAATAAATAAATAAATAAATATATATATATATATATATATATATAAAAAGAATGGGAGAAGGGGTAAGTAAAAGCTGCAGGAAACACCCTTGCCTGCAGACTGCTCAGCCCAGGTGGCAGAGCCTATCAGCTGTGGCGATAAAACACATTATTTTTCTATCTCTTTCTTGCTCGTTTTCTTGTGGGAACTGGACTGACAAATCTCAAGCCTAGATGCTTGAGGAATATGAGGAAGTAGCACAAGCAATGCAAGTTCTCTGGAGCAAAATATAGGCTTCTATAATGAGCTTCTACATACAGGTCGCCCCGGGCAAGGCTAATTTCTGAGTAAGGCTCTTGGCTGATTTCAGTGGGGAGCTTGGGGTTACCTCACAAAGCTCTGCTGGGTCACAAGAGGATGACAAGTGGTAACACATGGACCTGCCAGCACAGTGGGAAACAGATGGGGGAACTCTGCTGCAGTGAGAGGCAGGTGAGAGAACGTGACGGAGGGAGCGTGGGAGATGCTGGTGGCTTGGTAAGATGCTTGGAGTGTCTCACTCCAGGTCCCATGCGGTTGAATCCCACGTCTCAGTCCAAATAAGACTTTCTCCATAAACGCTCACCCACTCCCACACACACAGTACCCTTAGGCCACTAGAGCAGCTTTTATTGCAGAGCCCCGAACAGGTCTGTTCTTGGGATTTCTTTCGCACTGCATGTGAGGGCAGGCAAGGATAGGGACTCTCCTGACTTGACAGCGTGCAGAGATATAACCCCTTCCCTCGACTGCTAAAGAACAGAATGGCCATGACAAGTGGGAGGAGCACGGCTGGGGAGTCGGGTGTGTGGTCCTGGCGAAGCTTTCCATGGGTAGGGTTCTTAGCACCATGGAAGAGTGGACTTGGGGTCATAATCTTTGCTTAAGTGCAGGTGAAGCTGTCTCCCAGGAAAGCCTGTCCGGTGAGACGGCCGCAGAAGAGCGCGGGGACGGTTGCTGCACTCCTACCCTGGCATCAGTATAGACACGTAGCTGCGAAAGCTACAGAGATGGAGGCCAGAGGCCTGAGGATGCCCTTGCTGCTCTTGCTGGTGGCCGTAGTTGTTATGGCCAAGGTGAATCACGTCCAAAGGTGGGGAGGCTTCAAGGAGAAGGCCTCAAGCAAGAAAAACATGAACTCCACGCTCCATTTCTTCATCCAGTCCTACAACAATGCGAGCAACGACACCTACTTGTTTCGAGTTCAGAAGCTAATCCAAAGTCAGATGCAGGTTTGTGCCTTGGTTTCCCAGACAGCAACACAACCCCCAGCTTGCCTTTTCAGACATATGGGGATTCTGACTGGGCTCTTTGGATAATCGTACTGATAACTCTCTGGGGGCGTGTCATATGTGATGGGAACACGACGCTTCTGGGCTAAGTAGTTCCCTCTGTCACCACAGTCACATGACCTAGGTAGGCCCAAGGTTCAGAGCCAACCTAACTCACTTCGTCTTGGCCAGAAACTGAGCTGTAGAGGTTCTCCATTGTTCTACGGAGGGGATTGCATTTCATCCCAGACTGCAGGGATGGGGCTGGTTTTGCTTTCTTTTAACAGCTCTGTCTGGACAAGCCCTAAACACTCTCTGTAACTTTCTTCTGACAGCATTTCTTCTCAGTGTCCAGCACTGTCAAATCGGGCTGGATTCTCTGCTTGAGACATTTGTAATCACAAGTCTTTGGGGACAGCTGAGGGGAAGTAGCAGGGAACGAGCAAGGAGCTTCAGTCAGATAGTTCCACCACTTTTGAGGCAGAGTCTCTGTAGTTAGCCCTGGCTGGCCTGTATCTCTCTGCCCTCAGCCTCCTGCCTTAGGCTCCTGAATGTGAGTACTAGGATTACTGCGTGTCACCGTCGTTACTTCTCTTTTGTTGTTGTGCACACAGTTTTACATATGTGGTCCTTGTGAATTGTATCAGGTGAAAGATGATAGAAGAAAAAATTGTTAGAAAACTTATTGGTCCACCGTTCCCTTAAGGTCAGATAGCAAAATATGTAAATCCAGTTAGAAATGATACTGCATCCTAGTTAGATTTGGGGGGAAATGATTCCCTAGGAGGAAAAATTAGTAGTCAGAGAGAATGCAAGGCAGATGGAACAGGAGTCAATAGAAAGAGGGGAAGGCATGGGAGTGGGGCGGGCCATATTAGTGTTAAACCCTGTTCCTAAATCCTGGCCTCTCACAACAGTCCAGGGTCTAATATGCACTGGCTATTATGCACTATGACCACCAGGTGGCGCTGTCCTCACTTGTCTTTTTCAATTGAATCCGTTTCCTTTAGTCTTTAGCTGAGACACTAAGATTTAATGTGTGAAACCAACCTTTTACTATTAGCAATTAACTGGTCAAGAATGTCTTTTAAAAATGTTATGAGCAAACTCGATGTTACTTAAAGCGATAAGTGGACAGCGTGGGCTTGTGGATTGGAAGGGGAGGATCATGGACACAGGTTTCTGGACATCTTAATATCCAGATGTGACTTTGAAAGTCTCGGTACCGCAAAGAGAGGATAGTAGACAAGCACGGTGGGCTGCTGGGCCTGCTTTCGACTTTCAGTCGCTCCCAGCTGTGGGATCTTGGTTAGGTGTTACCTAGAGTCCTTCGGGATTGCCTCTTCACCTGCAAACTGGGTCAGAACAAGTTTAGCTCAATGCTGCCACCTAGCAGCACTTGTCGCAATAGCTGCTGTCGTGACTTCCTATTCTAAGTGAACGGCAGAGACTACCTGGGAGTAAGAAGTTTAATGTGCACAAATGTTTTCGTTTTCTTTTTCCTACATACAACTTGCTGACAGCCGGTCGGTGCGGCAAGGGCTGTCTCGGTTCTACACCATCCCCGTGCATAAGTAGAATGGCCCCCTTGGTGACAGCAGAGGAGCAGCTGCCCTCTAGGGAATTTGGGCTAGTCCTGAGATTGTATTCTCCGTGCAGCCATGGGCAATTGCCCTGCGCCTGGCCTTAGATTTTATATGGGAATCTTTCAACCAGGACCAAGGTGAATTTTCTGTCTGCACCTCCACTGGAGAAACTCACACTGTCTCATTAGGCTGAACCACTGGCATTTGGGCAAGAAGCAGGAGGGCTCACTCTCTACTACACACACAGCTGTCTAGTCATACTTGGAGCCAGACCTGTGACTATAAAGAAGCTGAGTTTTGGTGGATGAGTTCCGGGACAAGGGGTCACGCTTAGCCCCTCCCTCTTGGAGAGGATCAGACACAGGATGCTCAAGAGTGGAAATGAGCAATGCAATTGCTTCTCCACAGCTGAGCACAGGAGTGGAGTATTTAGTCACAGTCAAGATTGGCAGGACCAAATGCAAGAAAAGCGAGGCAAGCAATGTTTCCTGTCCTCTGCAAAGCAGCAAGCTGAAAAAGGTGTGTTGTGGGGATCCTCTGAGAAAGCCTCAAGGCCAAGGATGGGGAGTGAACATCCTCAAAGTGTGAGAGTCAGAGTCAGCAAATTCCCAGCCTTAAGGCTACCTGACACTTCTTGGTGCATCTCAAGAAGGAAGAAGGCTTGTTGGCTTGGGTAGTCTGGCCACCCAAGTAGACACTGCCCTGGATCTAGGCTTCTGCTTCTCCCCATGGAGCCCCAGGGCACAAGTGATGTTTGTTTCTCCTCAGGGCCTTTGATATTATCTTGCTCCCATTCTCTGGGTCACTGAAGACTGTTCCCATCTCTTCTGTGTCTTCTCAGTTCTCTTGTCCCTCTCTATGTTGCCTGGCCCCTCATCAGACAGGTGGAAGATATGAGTGTCTCTTTCTGTCCCAGGGTGTAGGTGCAGGGGTGGGAGATGAGGGAAGGTTGGTACCCCTTCCTGGAATCCTAGGTTCTGCTTAGACTGAGGGCTCCAGAGGCCCCTGCCAGGGTCTCAGGGGAGCAGTTCCTTTCTGGGTTCCCCAGGGCCCGAGGAGATGCAGCCTTCTCTTTCATCTTTGAAAACCATTTTCCTCAAAACTTCTTCTTTCTTCTCCCACAGAGCCTGATTTGCACGTCACTGATATACACCGTGCCCTGGGTGAACTACTACCAGCTCTGGAACAATTCCTGCCAGGATAGCAAAGTGCCCATATAAAGAGCCCTGATGACACCGAGATGCCTGTGTTGTGTACTGGTTTTTATATAACTCGAAGAGGACTCATGTACCTCTCTGTGGTGTGTACACACACACACACACAGAGACACACACACACACACTCACTCTCTTTCACAACACTGACACTCAAGAGCATGCATAGTAGCAGCACCTTTACTGACACATATATTTCCCATTCACACGCAATATCCGTCTCTGAGTTTTTATTATTTATGCTGCATCTGCCATGTCTGAAGTCACAGGCAGCAACTGCCCAGCAAGAGTCCTGAGGACTGAACTCAGGTCCTCTGCAAGAGTCTGTGTGCTTTTTTTTTAATTTTTATTTATTTATTATGTATACAATATTCTGTCTGTGTGTATGCCCGCATGCCAGAAGAGGGCACCAGTCCTCATTACAGATGGTTGTGAGCCACCATGTGATTGCTGGGAATTGAACTCAGGACCTTTGGAAGAGCAAGCAATGCTCTTAACCACTGAGCCATCTCTCCAGCCCGAGTCTGTGTGCTTTTAACTTTTGAAACATCTCTTCTGCTCACTGCTTTGAATTTTTTTTTTTTAAATCAATTTTCTTTTTCCCACTCCACCTCCCTTGCTTTTTAAATCTACAAACAAAAATGATCAGGTAAGCAAGAAGCAGGAAGGATAGGTGAATGCAAGTTCTGATTCATTAGGACTCTCGGATGGAATGGTTCTGTATATCCCCACTATAGTACTTACAGTAATCTATATGAGTAACAAAATCATACATGCACACACGCGCACACACACACACACACACACACACTACTGATCCCCACTGGGTGTTCTGTTTTCCTTAATCATGGAAATTTTGCCATCAGAGAAAACCAGGGGAAAGACACAGGGCACTCCTCTTTGCAACCTTTATAACTTCTTGTAAAAATATGATTTTTTCCAAAATACATTTCAGCCAAACATTGAAAAATCTAAGAGACTAATGGGCGCAAATGTTGCATCTCTGTTTTTCTCTCAAAGGGCAATCACTGTCTGGGGAATGAAATAGTGCAAATGTGCCAATAGTGTGTGTGTGATTCCCAGTGAATTACCGCCGTGGCTTTCGCTGAGTTCCTGCTCTAGGCTACATGTGTTTTGATGCCTGCCTGCATCACAAGCTTCGCTTTCAGATTCTGTAACAACTCCAAGAAGATGTCCTGTTTTCCTTGGCTGAAGAAGAGAAGTTGTAAATTAGTGTGCTCCCAGGTATTTGGAAGGAGGAATCCCATCTGGTCCCCCCCCCAAATTTTCTAGAGTTTTGATGGGGTGAGAGGAAGCCTAAAACGTCATATCTAACCTTGACTTGGGGAGCCTTGACAAGACTTTGTTCATACAAAATCACACTTCACATTTGTAGGTCTGCTGCTTGTGTTCTGCAGACTTACCCTTTGGAGTATGCCAGCCCATTTCCCCATGTGCACGCTGTAGCTTGCTCTGACGTAGAGCTCAGAGGCGCCATGAAAATCACAGTGCTTGGAGCCACCCTTGGCAAATCTTAACTGGATATATATCTCAACTCTATCAACTGCCTCACCTTTGTGGTGTGTGGGTGTGTGCATATATTCTAAACTTTACAACGGCAGAGGGTCTACTAATGGTATTAAACCTTAGGCTTTTGTTGAATTCCTTTGTCAGTTTTAATTTTTTTTTTTAATTTGTGTCTGTGAATCTCTGTGCTAACTTTGCATGCCAAAGCCCATGGAGGCTAGGAGAGGGTGTCAGGCTCCCTGGAGATGAAGGTTGTGATGGCTGCAAGCCAGGAATTGAACTCTGGTCCTCTGGAAGAGCAACAAGTTCTCTGAACTACCAAGTCATTTCTCCAATCTTTTTACTGGAGTCTTGTCATGAGATCTCTCTCTTCCTATCTGATGTGAATGAGCACACGTGAAGTACTAATAGTTCTCCTGAGATTATAAGGGAAGAGTTGTGTGGAAGTAGCCTGGGGACACTGAGGTCCCGAGCTGAAGTTTTGGAATGTCCCCACTGTTAATGTACTACCATGGAAGGTGCTCCCAAACTCCTGTGGAAGACATAAATTTACATCACAAAGAAGAGATGGGACCCACTGGGACTTGTAGGAGGTTACTGGGTCTCTGTCCACTTAAGTGGATACACTCACTGGTCTAATAAGTGCATCAATGTATTAGTGACTTATTGAACCATCTTTTCAGGTATGAAAGCCAGTTTAGATAGGTCTCTGCCACTCCCTGCCTCACTCACCCTGTGATGTTCTGATACCTCCAGTCTCTGCCAAAAAGAAGGCGACCGCTAGATGGTGATCTTTAACCGTAGACCAGAACTATGAGCCCAACTAGTTTCCTTTATAATTTACCAGTTTATTTGATAACCTACAGGGTCCAGTTCTGTTTCTGTTGTCATACACTCATGGATGCGATGACAATCTTTGGAATGTGGTGATCCCACCAAGGGTGGCACTCTTCAGGAGAACAGGAAGTTGAGCAGGTTTGGGGTGGACCTGGGTGGAGTTAGGGGGAGGAATGAGAGGTGAATGTGAGCAAAATAATTGGAGGCATGTATATAATTCCCAGTTGTGGTGGTGTGTGCCAGTAGGATTTGCTGATGGAGGTGAAGGTAGAGGATCAAAAGTTCGAGGCCAGCCTGGGCTACACCTTTAGCCTGGTCGGTGGCGTTGCACACCCTTAATCCCAGCACTTGGGAAACAGAGGCAGAAGAATCTCTATTAGTTTGAGGGCAGCCTGTTCTATACAGCAAGGTCCAGGACAGGTTCCAAAGCTACACAGAGAAACCCTGTCTCAAAACAAAACAAAACAAAACAAAACAAAACAAAACAAAACAAAACAAAAAGAAAATCCCATAGGATTAATGAAAATATATTTAAAAACTACACTTAAATCCTATGTAAATGGAAAAGACCTTGGTCAGAGTAGACATCCTGGGATTACAATGATACTGTTTTGTGCTTGTTTGTTTTTGTCATTTCTAATAAGGAGTGAGCAAATTGAAGTAGAAACTCTAACAACTCTTCAGATGTCCCCCTTTCAGAATGCAGTGGCTAACAACGGTAACTTCACCTCTTGATTCCTTCTGCAAATGATGCAACTTTCTGCCTTTTATTGTCTAACTTGCTAAATAAGGAGCCTAATATATATTTTAAGTGATCCCTATAATGTTAGATTAAATTTTATATTAATCGTTTAGCATTTTTAAATTACTTATGTATAATGAGCATAGGAAAAATTGTATCCAGTGTCATGATTAATTCCACAATTTTATTCATTGATTTCAATGTAAGATATTTTATTTTATTATGTGTGTGTGTGTGTGTGTGTGTGTGTGTGTGTGTGTGTGCAGGTACCCCCTGAAGATCTTGGGTATCTCATGGGCTGGAATTACAGGTGGTTGTGTGCTGCCTGACATGGACTCTGAGAACAGATTTAGGTCCTCTGCAAGAAAGAATGCACCCTTAACCTCTGAGCTCTTTCTTCAACTCCAGCGTGAGATATTTTGAACAATACAAACACATTTTGGCAAGTTATTTAAAACCTGACCCTGAGTGATGTAATGTATGCATTCATGTTTTTTTGTTTATTTGTTTTTCAGAATACTGGTGAACATCTTCCAACTTAATCTAAAATTGAAGGAATTTTGCAAAGAGCAGCTATATACTCACCACCTACACTATGCAATTTATACATTTGTCTTGGTATTATGCATCTCTGTCCTCATTCTTATATTTACCCACAGTCTCATTTTTCATATGTACTTCAAACTTAGTTGAAGACATTGTATACTTCACTTCTAAACAAGTCTGATTGTAGATTAAAGAAATATCATAATTTGTGTTTTTTCCCTTTTGAGCTAAATTTCTTTTCTTTCTCTCTTTTCTTTTTAAAATATAATCATTTTTATTTTACATACCGACCCAGTTTCCCCTCCCTCTTCCCCTGCTACTCCCCTGCCTTCTCACCATCCTGTCTCCCACCTACTCCTCAGAGAGTTAACACAGTTGAGGCAGGACCAAGGCCCTCCCCTGTGTCTAGGCTGAGCAAGGTATCCCTCCATAGGGAATGGACACCCAAAAGACAGTTCATGAACTAGGGATAGATCCTGATCCCACTGCTAGCGGCCCCACAAATTGCCCAAGCCACACAACTGTCACCCACATTCAGAGGGCCTAGTCTGGTCCTATGCAGATTCCCCAACTGTCAGTCCAGAGACAGTGAACTCCCACTAACTCAGGTCAGCTGTTCCTCTGGGTTTCCCTATCGTAGTCTTGACCCCTTTTCTCATATTACTGCTCCTCATCCTCTTCAACTTGTTCTTAATGTACAATTAGACTATTATTAAAAATAATTTACCTCATTTGTACTATCATGTTATCATCGGTAGGAAACAGAACAAGACAGAGAGCGCAGCTCCTGTGACATAGTGATTCTGGCTTTTCCCTGACTGCACTCCTTTCTCTTCTAGTGGATCTTATCTCTTTGGTTGATATGGGTTGATATGGGGGGCATTATGGACTATGCCCTCTTTCCCACAGGGCAACTATTTTCCTTTCTCTCATAGATAAGACCTCCAGAATCCAATGCATTATTCTCTGATCCTGGCTGCAGGGAATGTGGGGGGAGCCTAGCTCTGAGTTTAGTGTTTCCTTACAGAAACAGAGGTCATCTCTCAACTCTGGACTAGGAGTAAGGTCCTTGTCTTTCTTAGTTTGTGTTTTTCTTCCTTGTTTCATACTTTAGGCGAGGGGAGGGGAGCTATTTGTCAGGCTCCTGAGTTGCTTCCATAGTGGGAGTCACCTGTTACTATCTCTGCTGTTGAGTTACCCACTGTAAACATCTCTCCATCTCCTTATTGTCCGTCTCCCGATCTCTCCGTGTAGTCTTAAAACTTAGAGTATTTGGTCTGGGGTGTTGCTCAGTATGTAGAATGTTTGTTTAACCTACCTGAAGTTTTGTGTTTGACACCCCCCCCCCCCGTGCACTGCATAAAGCTGCGTGTGGTGGTACATGCCTGTTATCCCAGCACTTGGGAGGTGGAGGAGGGAAGATCACAAGTTCAAAGTCATCCTGGCTACATGGTGAGTTCAAGGTGACTACACAGTGAGTTCTAGGTCAGCCTGAAACTACCTGAGACCTGATCTCAAAAACAAAACAAAACAAACAAAAAAGTCCTAAGGTCCCCTACTTGCCATGAAACTAGGGACCAAGTTCTGCTATCATGTGGCTGTAAGCCATAGGTTCACAAACTATCTGTGTTCCCTACTGGAACCCCTAGTGGCCCTCCACCGTTTGTTATTACAGCTGAGGAATTTATGGGGAATCACAACATGAAGAGCTTGATGAGAACAGGCTACCATCTTTATTGTGTGAGCGGAGGGTTACTGTTGATTGCAGGGTGACCCCAAAGCTTGGTGGACACAGCTTGTGCTCCAAGACACTCAGGCACTGGTGCAGTTTTTTCTGAGAATTTTGTATCTTTCAAGCCAGGGCATGGTATACACCGAGAAGTAGCACCGGATTTGCTAAAACAAAAGACCAAAACACGTATTTTAAAAGATGAACAAGAGCTGGGCACGGCGGTACTCTGCAATGCAGTAATTGGGAATCTGAGGTGGGATGTGCCCAGTGAGCCCAAGTGGAGTACGTAGTCAGAGTCTCTATAAGAAACACGATAAAGGGGCTCAAATGCACGGTGAGAAGGAAGAGACTATCAGACAAGCGGCCGGGGACATGACACTGCCTTGTTACCCCTCACCCCAGTCCTGATATTTATGTGATTTCATTCATGTGACAAAAGCATTGTTGTGATCATTCTGGAGTACGTCCTGTTTGTGGTCAGGTTTGGAGTAGAAATAGAAGGCCCCACCTGTACTCCCTGTGGGAATTCCTGGTTCTATTTTCTCATCATTTTCGCTCAGATGGTATTTACCATTATCTTCTCTCCCTGGGCTTCTATTGGATCCACACCCCCCCTTCTTCTCTCCCTTCTTCCCTTCTTTTTTTATAGTTTTCTTCCTCCCCCTGCCTCCTCCATTCTTTCCCTTTCTTCTTTCCTTTTGTCTATCTACCTATCCACTCGCCCATTCACAATCTGTGCTTCTAGCTCCATCCATCCACACATTTATCCTTCTATTCTCCCACCTATTCTTCCTCCTGTCTACCTATCTCTCCCTTCACTTATTCAGAGCACTGAATTTTATGTCCTAATATAAAGAGGGAGCCTAGAAAAGGACGCATTTGTGTGTTGAGAGCCTCCACGTCATTATTACCAGGTTTACCATATATAGCTTATGAATGGAACAAGAACATGTTGTAAGCAAAAGGCTATTAATGATTACCTTAAAAATTTAGACATCAACCAGGATGATGCCATCCTTGCTCAAATTCCTTTGAGGAAAGTTAAGAGATGGTTATAGCGTTGTTAGGACTCACAGCCTAAAGGTGTGTGTTGGACACACCCTGACTGTGCACACAGAAGTGGAGATGATATAGTGCAGCATCTGGGCGGATGCTGGATCAGAATGAAGTCTGCAGGGGACTGAGGTGCCTTTGGGGCTTAAGGTCACTCAGCAGGTTACCCGCACAGGCTTGTTTTCCTTAGTCTACCCGTGTGCCAGTCAAATTATTTTCAAATTCATTTTCTACTTCCTGCTAAAATAGGTTAATAATTAATTGCTTCCCTTGGCCTGGGGTGTCCTTCTGTAGTCCAGTCTCCCTCTTCCTTCTTGTGATTTTTTTTTTTTAGCGCCAACAAGCAATGGTTCAGCTTTTTCTGCCTCTAGTTCCCTCTTTGAAAGAGGAGATACTACCCATGAGATTTTTTTTTTCCCACGCAATCTTGGGTGAATCCCAAATAAGTCTGCCCTCACTTATGCTAAAACCAAGAAAAACCCATGGAAAATCGCTTTGTGAGAACGAGCTTGTCTGGCACCTTGTAAAGTTCCCCTTCTTGGACATCACAGGTACTCTTCTCTGTCTTGAAGCAGGTGGTCCTTCGCATTTCCACTGTGATGTGTAACTCCATGTGGTCTGTTACCTGTGGGTTGTGAGGGGAAAAGAAATGGAGAATGACCCCTTCTCCCCACGGTGGCTTCATGCCCAGTGCTCAATACACCATGTTCAATGGCAAGGGACCAGCCTTGCACAGTTGTGGGATCCTTGCTCTTCTTCCTGCCTAACTCCAGGCCTCTTTTAATCACTCACTGAAACTTCAAGCACCACGACTACTAGAAAACTTGGAGAAGCCACCAAGATTACCAGAAATAATCTTTCTCTATGGGTTCAGCCATCCCTTGGACATCGTCGAAAGGGCTAATAGTTCCAGGCAGGACTGTGTGCACCTTTTCTGTGAGTGGCCAGATAATAACCAGGTTCATCTCTGTAGGCCACCTGTCCTGTATTGTAAGTTTTCAGACTGACTATGGCATCTTGGTGGTCCCAGATGGGCATAGCACAGACGGCTCTAATAGCACTACTTTAAGAGGCACACAACTGGGGCACTTGGGCCTGGCTGTGTAATTTGTTGGTTAGCATCAAAAGGACAGATTCGTTCGTTCTAGCTTATGTGCATTTCCCCTAAAACAGCCACTTCCAGTCGGGAATGGTAGCTTACACTTGCAATTATAGTACTGGGGAGGCTGGAGCAGGAAGGCTGCAAGGTTGAGGCTAACCTAGTCTGTACAGTAAGAGTCTACCAAAACAAGCACCTGGGATTTTCCTGGGTCCCGCTGTGGAGGAGAGACAGGGAAGCCATACACACTCACCTGAGACTCAATATCCAGGATGCGGATGATCCTGAAGTTGTACAAGTCATCACTTTTCTTGTTGTATTCCTCCGTGACATACTTCAGTGTGCTCTGTGCAGAAGAATCCAGCGCACTCATTTTGAAGACGCTTATATATGTCTTCCTCTTTTGTTGGCAGCTGAAGGCCACCAGGGCCACCAGAATGGCCACCAGGAGCTGTGGCGCCTTCCAAGGTCTGGCCATCATCCTTCAGCTGGAGAAGATTGGGAAGAGCTGCCCCCTTCGTCTGTTAGGTCATGCTGACCACGGCTTTCCTGAGTTGGACTTAAGGGAAGCATGCAGCGACACCCACGGGCCTCCTTTCTTTCTCCTCCCATCTGCCTACTCTAGGGACACTTTGCAATGACTGGCAAGCACACTCCTATTCTCATTCTTTTTGCATAGTTTCTCTCTCTCTCTCTCTCTCTCTCTCTCTCTCTCTCTCTCTCTCTCATACAAACACACACACACACACTCACACTTTTACTTTTTGCTGGCTTCTCAAGCAACACACACTTCTGGGGACTGTTACTCCCTCAGTGGAAGCTAAGCCAGAGGCCTCTTTCCACTGAGCTTAAATCACGAGGGGCCACAGAACACTTCAGGGAAAGGCAATGGAGGAGACATGAAGGGTACTGGATCTCAGGAAATTTAATATCACCGGCAGGATGATGGGAGGGAGAAGCTTAGGAGGAGGGGCTGGGTTTTGAGGAAGCCCTGCCTGTCCTTGACCTGGCTCTTGAACAGTAGCTCCAGGCTGTACATCAAAAGAGCAGGAAACTAGGAGGAGAGAGAGAGAAGCAGGGACCCGGAGAGCCTCACTTTGGAAAGCTAGTGACACTGGAGTGTGGCTGACTCCATGTTTTAGAGAGGTGGCTAGGGAGTTGAAGGAGGGGATGCCAAGACTTTCCTGCCTCCAAAGTCGGGTTTCAGCAAGATAAGACCCCACAGGAGCTCCAGTTTGGTATCAGACGGCAAGGTCAAAGGCACAGAGACTGGCAGGACGCAGCCATCTGTGTGATGCCAGCTCACGAGATGTTTGAGTAAGCCTGTAAGGCAGTGGTTCTCAACCTGTGGGTTGTGATCCCCTTGGCAAACCTCTCTCCAAAAATACTTACATTCCCATTTGTATCAGTAGCAAAACTACAGTTATAAGGTAGCAACAAAAATAATTTTGTGGTTAGGGGTCACCACAACGTTATGAACTGTATTAAAAAGTCGCAGCATTAGGAAGGTTGAGAACCACTGCTGTAGGGTGTTGTTTAGAAGGATACAATCCCAGGACAGGTAGTGAAAGCTCCTAGGGCAGAGGTGTGAGTGCACATACCTGCTCTCACACTGACATGTACATACATGCAAATGTATGTACCCACACTCACATTGATAGATGCATCTTCATACAGACACATGCATTTCCATTCCTACCATAAGTGCATATTCCCATAGACCATTGTGTAGCTATTTCCTCTGAATTGGAGCATCCTCTTCTTAATGGGGAAGGTTCATTGAGACTAAGGAAGTAGCAAAAATCTTTGAAGTCTGAAAAAGTTCTCGAAGTACCTCCCTCTCGAAGTTATATAAGCAAAAACTTCTGGGGAGAAGAGCCTCCCCAGCCTAGCAGTCTGCAAGTTGTTCAAGCAGCTCAAGGAGTTTCATGAGTCATTGCTTATGCTGGAGTGGGATTTTTCAGGGATAGAGTTCCCTTTAAGTCATCCAAGCTTCCATAAGTAGCCCATACTCCTGAACATTGAAACATGATTAATAAAAACTCAGAGACAGATATTGGGATTCAACCTGAAGATCAGAAAAGCAAAGCAGCCAGTCACTGACTCTTACCTCGACCACAGTCTGAAAATGGTGATACTGCTTCCAGGAAACCTCAGAATGAGATTGTGTCTGAGAGTTGTCTCCTGTCCCAAATGGCTCCTTACTCATCTCCTTGATCTTCATGACCTTAATAGCACTGAAGAGTGTTCTGATACTTTAGAATTTCCCCAAACTTGTGTTTTTCTGGTTTGCAGATGGGGATGCCATCAATGTATAAGAGTTATGCTGAGACGGACCAATCCAGCCTCTCAGCTCTGCATGCATTGGTCTCAAAGAGCACATACTTCTACACTTGCTGGAGGTTAGGCCCACGTTCTGCTTTCCAGTGTTCTTCATTGTCCTTCAATCTGAGTCCTCAGCAGGCCTGGCAAAGGGAATCTGCTCGGTTTGACAGCTACATGCTGCTATCTTTATTTTATAACCTAAAGAGATTTTCAAATTTTATTTATTTAGTTTACATCCCAACTTCAGTTTTCCCTCCCTCAACTCCTCCCATTCCCTCCACCCACCATTTCTTCTCCACCTCTCCCTCAAACTACTTCTCTTCTGTTTCTGTTCCAAAAGGGGCAGGCCTCCCATGGGTATCAACAAAGCATGGCATATCAAGTTGCAATAAGTCTAAGCATTTCCCCATGTATTTAGACTGGGCAATGCAAACCGGTATGAGAAATAGGTTCCAAGAGTTGGACAAAGCATCAGAGACAGCCCCTGCTCTCATCGGGAGTCACACAAACAGACCAAGCCACACAATTGTCACATATATGGAGAGGGTTTAGGTCTGCCCCATGTAGGCTCCCTGGTTGTTGCTTCAGACTCAGTGAGTTACTATGAGTCAGGTTAGTTGGTTCTGTGGCTTTTCTTCTCATGACCTTGACCCCTATGGCTCTTACAATCCCTCCTCTCTCTCTTCAACAGCATTTGCTCTTCTCTGCCTAATGTCTGACTGTGGGTCCCACATCTCTTTTCATCAGTTACTGGATGAAGGCTCTGAGGACAATTAGGATGGTCACATCTCTGATCACAAGAGATGGCCAGTTTAGGCTACATATTCACTATTACTGGGAGTCTTAGCTGGGGTCATTCTTATAGATTTGTGGAAATTTCCCTTGCATCAGGTTTCTGCCTGATCCTCCGAAGTCCCCCTCATTCTAGAGATCTTTCAGTACTCTCTCTCTCTCTCTCTCTCCACCCACTCCCCAACCCAGTCCCTCTAATGTCCATTCCCATCCACCCCAGTCCACCCAGCAAGATCTCTTCTATTTCCTCTTCCCAGGGAGATCCGTGACAAGACTCCAGTAAAAGGTGGAATTCAATCCTGTGTAGCCCGGGGTGGCCTTGAACTCTAAGAGCTTCGTCTGCCTCTGTCACCCCAAGTCCTGGGATTAAGGGTGTGTACTACTACTCCCTGGCCTCTAGTGGCTAGCTCTGCACTCTGATCTTCAGACAAGTTTTATTTGTTAAAACATTAACAAAATATTACTACATCAACCTAAAAGCAGCCTCACCTGGTGCCTATGTTTTCAAATGGCCACTTGCCCTTTCAGCAAAGTTCCCCAGTCTGAACTGGTGATCCTGCCTCCTGGACTCCCAGAATGAGACTGTGTGAGAACTGTCTCCTCCCATCTTACATTCCTCGCCAGGGCTGTGATTAAAGGTGTGCCCCACTACCGTCCACTTTCTATAGCCAACTCGTGTGACTACTGGGATTAAAGGTGTGTGTCACCACTGCCTGGTCTGTAAGGATGACCAGTAGGACTGTTTTACTCTCTGATCTTCAGGAAAGCTTTATTTATTAAAATACAAACGAAATATCCACTACAGAATCCAGTAAGCCAAGACTTACAATGTACAGACTTAACACTCTACATATGAATTATGCTCTTCTAAAGTGCAGGAACTAGTGGTCATATTCTCAACAATAACAATAAAAATCAATCTCAATACATTTCAAAAAAAAAAAGGTAAGACAGATGTTCTCTGCCTGTGGTTGGCTTGAGTTAGAAGTTGGTAAATGAGAGCTGATTTGAAATCAGCGGTGATTAGAATGAAACAGTTCCGTAATTACAGCCCAGAGGTCAGGAAAGACGTCAGAAGATGAGAGCAGGTTAAAAGTGAAGGGAACTGATAATGAGCCCAGAAAACAAGGAGAATGGAGCCAGATGTAGCTGCTGGCCAAAGAGGACGGGGACAGTAGGAAGGTGGCAGCTCATGGGCACCCCCAAACAATTGGCCTTGAACTCGGCAGGTGGTGTGTATTGCAGGCAAGGTCATGGGCAGGCTTGGCAACAGCTGATTCCACTTCCCAGGAATGAGTTCGTCAGACTTCTCAGGAGTTTCCTCCCGGCCCTGGGAATCCTCTCCAGCCTCGTGTAATGACAAATGGGCCTGCAGCACAAGTGGGACCTGCCCTGGCAAGGCTCAGGGACAGTCTGGAGATGTGTATACGGAGGGGATGTCTGCGGATGCTTGTCACTTCAGGGTTGGTGCCAACACGGGGTGGGGTACGTGTCTTTCTGCACTACCGTCTGTTGGGATAGTGAGAAGGAACAAGAAGGCAGAAGAGTGGAGATAAGGGCTTAGACAGAAACACAAAAGGAGGCATTCAGGAGCACAGGGCTCTGATGGGCAGGGCTATGTGGGATCCTGAGCTGTGAAGGGCGTTACCAACTGTGGTTGTTCCATCCCTTTTCCCGTGTGTCCCCAGTCCCTAGGCTGATGCAGAGGACAGCTATGGTGTGGAAGGTGCCCTTGCTTGTAGGACTGATTGTGCTAGGCACTCATTTATGGACCATTGACAAAGAATTCGTAGACATTACTAAGGATCTAGACTATTTTGTGGCATCAGTGGAGTTTGCTGTGGCTCAGTTCAATGACAACCACCCAGAAGAGAACACATACAGGTTGCTGGAAGTTGGGAGAGCCCAGAAAAAGGTGAGTCCACATACAAAGCTTTACCCCTTCATGTACAGACCCCATTTCTTCATCTGATTTAATCAGATTTCTTAGTCTGGCCCATGCTGCTCAAGGGAATGTTTGAGAGTCGTCAGATTGTCATGCATGGCTGCAGTGTATGCAGGTTGCTTGTTGTTTAGGATTTGATTGTGACCTGTGAATGTGCCATACCCTGTATGTGTCCATGCTCCTGTAGAGTGCCAGAGTTTGAGTTTAGCAGGAAGTAGCAGGAAGTACTGAAAGAAGGCACATTTCTCTTGACATACAATGACGGCATGTACCATATAGATGCCTATTTATAAGCACATGCATATCCAGGCAATGCCCATTTTCCACTTGGTTATCTTCTTGTTTTTGTATTTATGTTATAAAAATAACACTTGCATAATTTCTTTTCAACAGACATGGACAATGATTTTCTTATTGGTTTTGGAGATGGGTTGCACAATTTGTAAGAAACATGATAAAAACACGGACAATTGCCCATTGCTACAAGGCTCAGGAGAAAAAAAGGTTAGATAATAAAACCATCAGCAGCTACAACTGATCTTTTGGGAATGAAAAGATAATGAAGTAAAGCCTGAGACTGGATGGAGGGAAGGTGTGGGCAAACATCACAGGGCTCCCTCACTGGAAGCAGAAGGGGCTATCGTCTCCCCTTATTTGCTTATTTGTTACTTTATTTTTATCTTGAAAAATTTTGTATTAATTCTTTGAGAATTTTCTACAGTGTATTTGGATCATGTTCTCTCCCCAGTTCTCCCCTAACTTCTCAGATCTACCTTTATTTCCAACTTCATGTCCTGTTTTTATTAACCAATCAATTCCGTTTGTGCTATCCATCTATTCCTGAATGTGGGGTGATCCACTGGAATGTGGTTGACCTACTAGAAATAACACAGAAGGGGTCGTCTTAGGCAGACAGAGCCTGACTCCCACGCCCAAGGCAGCCCTTTGTTGCAGATGCCCCACCTGGGTTCCTTGTGGTCTAGAGACCATCTGGATTTGAGAAAACAAATTCCTCCAGCAGTCATCATCCCTCCTTTGCTCATGTCTTGGGGTTAGGGACTATTTAATTTATCTGCTTACTCGGACTTCCTGATAGATTCTGGGTGATTCTGAATGACATCATTGTCCCATATGACATGTAATCCATGGGATCTGGCATCTTGAGGATGACTTTCCACTGGGGGACTGTGTTAGTGTTTGGTTTTACCTTCTTACTAATGGCCTTGGAGCAGCATCATTTTTGAGTGGTTTGTGCTGCTGCTCAGCTGGGAAGCGCCCTGATAGGATTGTCTTTCAAGCCATCCCTTGGTTCCTTCAGGATCCTTGGGTTGGATGGAGAAGTTCATCCATCATCATAAGTTGCAGGGTGGAAGGTGGGTGGTGAGTTGTGAGGAGAGGATGCTTCAGGATAAAGACCCAAGGCAGGTGCCTTTTCAGGACCCCCTTGTCTTAGGTGGGGGGGGATTTTGTGACTTGTGTCCATTGTCCTAGTGGAGATTTGAGCTTTATTGTCTCCACTTCCATAAAATGGCTGTTTCAGCTTTATTACTGCATGCTGTACATTATCTCAATGCATTTTAATGTTCTAACTTACTTATTATGATTATCTTTTCAGGTCCACTGTGTTTTCCAAGTAGATGCCCGACCTTGGTTTTCCCAATTCTCCATCCTGAATAGTACCTGTGTGCCAACATAAGGGGCATGGGGGCTCTGGCTACACATAGTATTCTCCCTTCCTTGGGAGTGTGACTATCTGTAGCCCAAGGTCTGTGTAGTGCTAATGCAATTAAAAACATCTCATAGCATCTTTTGAATCCCTGAGCAATGCTTAGGCTCTTCCGTACTGTCTATTTGTCATGGATACCAATTTTTAATAATAAGCAATTGTTTGTGTGTGTGTGTGTGTGTGTGTGTGTAGCCCTGACTGTCTCAGAACTAGCTTTGTAGACCACTCTAACCTTGAACTCACAGAGATTCACCTGTTTCTGCCTCCTGAGCGCTGGAATTAAATGCGTGTGTCACCACCACCTGGCTGCAACTGTCTTATTTTATCGCCCTGCCTTAGGTATGGATGGCTGAGTAAATTAGACTCCTCAGTTCATGTGAAGCAGGAAGCTGAATGGGAGGATCTTGGAAGCTCACAAGCTAGAGACTGGCCTAGGCACCGCAGTGATGTTACAACCGACAAAGCTAAAGAAGGAACAGGAAAAGAACTACAAACTCTCTTCCAGGGCACAGTCGTCTGTCTCCCCACTACTTCTGTGTCAGGAACCAGGCATACAGACAGCAGTGTCCACTCTGCAGTGGGACCAGGCCCAGGCTCAGGGGTCGTAGGAAGGAGCAAATGACAGGATAGGTGGCCTTGGCCTTCTGACTACCACAGACTGACTAGCAATAGACACACGATTCTAATTCGAGAGTTTCAGGTACCTCTCTCAGTAACTGACAGTTCCACAGAGTAAAAATCACTAAAGACAAATAAAATGTGAAAATTTATCAAAACAGATTTGATTTTGTGCTACACAGGGCATCATCCAAGTTCAGAACATGCCCTCTTTGAACCTGTGGATAATTTACCCAAACTGAGCATATTCTGGTCCATAATCTACATCTTCATGAACTTTGGAGAATGGGTGTCATATGGATTGTGTTCTCTGAATTTATCTAGAAATCAAGAAGGGAAACACTAGAAAGTTTAGCTATAAATCTCTAAGGCTAAACAGGCTAGTGGAGTTAATCCGGGGAGGACAGGATGTTTTAAAAAAAACCACAGGGTTAAAACATTCTTACTTTTTTTAAAAAAAAGATTTTATTTTTTATTATTTTAATTACATATATGTGTCTGTGTGTATGTCTATGTGTTTGTGCACATGTGTGTCTGTATGTGGGTATATGCATATGCGTACAAGTGCCTGAAAGAGCTACCTGATGTAGGTGCTGAGAACCAAATTCCAGTCCTCTGGAAGAGCAGTAAATACTCTCATCACTGATCCATCTCTCCAGTCCCCATTCCTATTTCTTTAAAAAATTATACTTGGCATGTATGGTGTTGTGTTGGGGCGGGGAGAAGCAAGGGGTTCAGGCGTGCTTTGAAGTACTACGGTGGGAAGGATATCTGCATTTTTAGACACCCTTACCATCACCACCTGTCTTGTTTTTTTTTTGTTTGTTTGTTTGTTTTGTTTTGTTTTGTTTTTCTTTTTTCTTTTTTCTTTTTTTCCTTTTTGGTCAACTTGACACAAGCTAGAAGAACCTCAGTTGAGAAAATGTTTCCATCAGATGGCCTGAAGGCAAGCCATCTGTAGGGCATTTTATCGATCAATGATTGGCATGGGAAGGCCCAGCCGACTGTGGGTGGTGCCATCCCTGTGAAGTGGTCCTGAGTTGTATTTAAAAAAAAGGCTAAGAAAGCCATGAGGAGCAAGTCAGTACGCAGCATTCACTGTGGCATCTGAGTCAGTTCCTGCCTCCAGGTTCCTGCCTTGGGTTCTTTCCCTGACTTCCCTGGATGACGGATAACAAGCTATAAGATGAAATAAACCCTTTCCTCCTCATACTGATTTTTTTGTCATGCTGCCTTATTACAGCAATAGAAACCTAACTAAGACGGTGTCCATCGTTAGACCATCTTGTGAGATCATTTCCTCCCACCTGGACGCTGCAGGAAGGTATTTCCAATCATGTCCACAGCCCTGTCCCTTTCTATGCCAGAGTTATAGTTCTGCTCCTACTCTGTCCCCAAGGTAATGGTTAGGTTCTGGGACAACTTTTTGGAATCATGAAGGTTCAAGTATCCTGTTATCCCATGGCAGGGAAGACCATTTGAGCATAAGTCCTTTCCCATGATGGCAACATTTATGCCTTTCCAGTTTACTCATCCCCTGACTTGTTGCCGTCTCTGCAGTTTCTCCAGAAGGAAGGCAGAATGTGGAGTATTTTTCCTGAGAAGTCTGGCACAGGGCCAAGTGGCAGAGCTGGGTGCGGATATATTAATAGGTGCCTCTTTCTGAGTCCAGTCAGCTTCAAGGCCCATGGCTGCCTTTTTTTGTTCATCCCTACAGATCCACTGCCTCCCTTTCTGATTCTCCCTAGTACATGGGTTGCAGGTCTCAGGGAAGGAGGCAGAGGTAATGAACTGGCCGCTATACTGCAGAGATGGTAGAGAAGATGATCTCCCAGTCCTGACTCTGAGCCCTCCCACTGGGCTCCTCTGAGAGGCCAAAGTAATTCTTAACTCCCAATAATTGAAACCTCTTTTACCTCATGAGAGTTTCTGTGGCTCCACCAGTTCTTGAATTTAGAGCAGTAACAGTAAGCCAGTTGGATTTACAAGCCCAAACTTCCTATCAATTCTTATCAGAGTGGGCCGAGGTTGGGGAAGGCCGTCTTGGGAATGTGAAGGCAAAGGGTTGCACGAATGCCCATAAGCCTGTGGCTTATGTCCCCAAGGTGTAGAAAATATGACCTCCTCTTCAACCTTCTGCTTTCAGATGGAGGGAGGGACAAGGTGGAGGAGTAGAGATGGCAATAGTCAGCTGCCCTAGTCAAAATAAAGACTTTAGCACCTGGGGGCCTCTGGTGGGCGGGGCTGTGTGGACTGGCATCACCATCTGCAGCTGCGCCACCTCTCTACCAATGCGTGCATCCTCAGCTCCCAGTACGGACACGGAAGACAGCCATGTTGTGGAAGGCCTTCCTGCTTGTGGGGCTTATTGTGATGGGGATTCGTGACTGCAGCTTCAGATTTGTAGAAATCAACAAGAACAATGAGGATTTTAGCATTTCTGTGGAGTATGTGGTGTTTCACTTCAATGAAAATCAGGATGATAATTTTGCCTACAAGTTCCTGAGAGTCCGGAGAAGTCAGAGTCAGGTGAGTAGCCTGCTTCCTGTGTGGTGCTTGCATTCATACCCGGCAGGGCTGGGGGCTGTTTGGGTTTGCAGTAAGTCGAAACCAAGGCTTTCATTTGGTAAATGTTATTAAAAAAAAAATACCCAAGAGTGCTAGAAAAACTCAGAATTTTGGGCTTATTTTAAAGTGAGTGCAACCTCTGAAAAGTGAGGTAGAAGGGCAGCATCAATGTCCCAATCTGAGTTCAGGATGAGGGGAATAGAATCAGGGCCGAGGGAAGCCAGAACAGCAGAGACAGGTGGTGAGAATGGCAGGCACAGAGACGAGAAGAAACAGATCCCCACACAGTGGCAGTCAGCAGCAAGTGTGACAGGGTGACAGGCACCCTTGGGGAGCTGGATGAACTGGGCCTTGCTCAGCAAGGTGGGGATGTAGGCTGGGTACCTGGTAACATCAACATACATCACTGCCGAGATGACATCCAGGCCGTCAGCTGAGGAACCAGACAGGGAACCATTTTTTCAGACTGCTATGCTGGGCGAAGACATAAGCTGGCCCAAACCCATGAGTAAGATGGGATGAGCTAGGGTGTGAGCAGTGACACAGGGTCCTGGGAGCTGAAGAAGGTAAGAAAGTGATGGCTCTTTGGGTGGGTGGGACATGTGCATTGTCACAAGACCCTTAGGGAAGGATGAGCCAATGTACTAGAGTCTTGAGTCTCTTGGTAGGATGTACTGTGATCTGTGACTGTATCTTAGGGAAGGAAATACTGAGATGTAGGTGTGCAGAAGCGAGGTATGGCAGTAAGGATGCCAAGCTGGGAGCCCTAGGAATCCACTGGATGGTGCTCTTAGGCAAACCACCTAGTCTTTCACTGAAGGCTTACTGAGTGTAGTGGCCCACACTGCCACTGGACAAGAAGCTTCAGGCCATGTTAGAGAGAATGGTGCCTTGACCACCACAAAGCGGGTCTTGGAGCAGATGTGGTGTGTGCTGATCTGGTACCACCAAGGTTCCTTTTTTCTGAATTAAGTGTTTAGGAACATAATCAAATAATCAAGCAAAGAGCAGCAAAAACAGAACAAGAGGGATGAAGCAGTCTGAGCAGGCATCTCTGTATAAGGAAATAGCCTGTATAGGATTTTTGATAGATACTGAGAATAATATTGGGACACTCAATGGCCACTTCATTTAAGTACTTGCAAGATGAGTACTCTGTGTACTCAGCACCTACATGAAAGACACATCTTAAATGGGCTGCTGTGTTCCCTGCTCTGTCTGCTCATGGCAGGCTGTCTCATCAGGGTCCTACTCTAGGTCACGGAATCACTCACTCAGCAGGTACTTCTGACGCAGCTTAGAACATTTGATAATTGTCATAGTGGCATGGGTGTGGCTGCACCATGTACAGGTTCTTTGCTGTGGACTTGATTGTGTGACTATGTGGCACCCTGGATGTTCACTGCCCAGTCACTGAGACTACTCGGTATTTACCAGTGGGAAGAGGACTGAGGGGAGACTTGGTGCTTACCCTAGTTGTATTTAATAGATATTTGGAGCTCTGGGCACCAAACTTGTTCTTTGAACATGCTAAGCACACACTTTCCAACTGAGCTATATCCCTACGTAAGTGGACGTATCTCTTGTGCAGAATTAAAAAAAAATTTGAAAAAAAAAATAGATTTAAAAGAGACAGGCTGAGAAAGAGCATGTCTGTAACCCTAGCACTTGAGAAGCTGAGGATCAGTAAAATTGAAAGTTGGATGTCATCGTGGGCTATACCAACCTTGGCTTGACAGTAACAAAGAAAAAAACCCACAGCAAGCATCTCCCTCCCCATAAAACAACAGAGAAACAAGACTGTATGTGATATGTGCTATTTATTGCTGCTTGTTTGAACTTACACATTTTCTGCTTGCTTTTATATTGAGCTCTCTTTCACTTATTCCGACGAGTTGTTTTCTAACAGTTTTGCAATTTCTTCTTGACAGAGAAAGAAATTGCTGTTTTTAATAGACCTGGAGATGGGCCGTACGATTTGTAAGAAATTTGAAGAAGACATTGACAATTGCCCATTGCAGGAGGGCCAAGGAGAGAAAAAGGTTTGAGATTAAATCAATCCCTTCTATCAGCAGTCTTTTGGGAAAGAATGCAACTTAAGCAAGCAGGGCCTATCTTCCAGTGCTGGAGCAGCCCTCTGCTCATACCCCCACTGACTGTCCACAGAAAACCTGCAGACACCCACGTGGCCTCCACCTATGATGTAATCTTCCCTGTGGTTCCAGTTCTATGCCTCCAGAGACCTTTGAAGGTCCAGGAAGAACATGATTTTCCTTTGGTCATCAGTCTTCCATTGTTGATTTTTTTTTTTTTTTTGTGGTGGGGAATGAGAACTATTTGTCTGCTCACTCAGGCTTTTTTTGGGGGGGGTCTCAAGGGTGATTCATGGTGACATCTTTGTCCTATAGCTGATATGTGATCCATGGGAACTTGGACCTTATGGATGGTTACCCACCAGGGGGAATTCTATCAGGGTGTGGTCTCACTTTTCAACGAACAGCCTTCAAGTACCCTCAATTGGGATGGGTTTGTGTGTTCTGTTGGAAAGTTTCTAAACAGATCATTTGTCAAGAAATTCCCTGACTTTCAGGACCCTTGGGAGGGGCAGAAATTCATCTATCACCATGTGTGTTAGGGAAGCTGTGAGGACAGAAAGACTTAAGATGGGTGATAGTTCCAGCCAGGTGCTTTTTTCAGGAGACCGTGGGATCAGATTTCACAACCTGTCATTTCTCGTGGTGGAGCCTTGAGCTTTATGAGTCTTTCTATAGGTTAATGTGTTTTAGCTTTCTTTTCCTTTTCTTCTTTTTTAAAACTTAGTTTTGGGCAAATTGAGTCCCTACTATCTAGATAGCCTCAATGCATTGCGCTTTTCTAATTTATGCTTTGTAACTCTTTTTCAGGTGCGCTGCACTTATATTTTGGAGACTCTGCCTTGGATAACTCAGTTCACCGTCATGAACAGTACCTGTGCGGAGATTTAAGCGGGGCCACCATCTCTGTGTACCTGCAGTGAAAGTCCCCTTTCCTCTGAGGGTGACTGTTTGTAGTCCTAGAGCATTTTAGAACCAGCACAATTAAAATCATCTCACAGAACATTCTGGATCCCTGAACAGTGTTTAAGGTTTTCTGCATTGTCTATTTGCCACGGATACCATTCTTAGTGATGAACAATGATACAACTTTATTGTCATTATTATCAGCTCACTTGCAGGTTCAGTGTTGAGTAGATTCTGTGAAACAGTTTCTTGTTTATTTCAAAGTTTCATTCATTCATTATTTCATCATTTCATGTTTGTAAATGTAGTTCATTCATTCATCCTACAATTTCTCCACTCCCTCATTCCTATGCTCAGAAGGAAGGCAAATAATCTTCCAGGGAACAGCCCCCTGCATTCCTTTCTGCTTTCATCTCAGAGACCCGGATCACAGTGGTTGACCCTTCTGCAGATGACTAGAGATAGGCCATGGTGTGTGTGTGTGTGTGTGTGTGTGTGTGTGTGAGAGAGAGAGAGAGAGAGAGAGAGAGAGAGAGAGNAGAGAGAGAGAGAGAGAGAGAGAGAGAGAGAGAGAAAGAGAGAGAGAGATGGAAACTGAAAATGACAGAGATTCTACCCTTATGGGACACTGATAGCTGCTGACAAGAGCGTTGACTCGTGGCTGGTGTGACGTCTTAAGAAACAGTAGCTTCGTCTCAGTGTTCTCACCTGCTCCTGGAAGCTCATGTTCCCACTCAGGTTCCATTTTGGCTTCTATAACTTTCAGCATCATTGTGTCCAGAGAGGCACGGTGCTGCCTCCAGGTTGAGTAACACTGAGTTTCTCCCCTCAGATTCTCAGAAAGCCCTTGGAGGGACGTAAGACTCCAAGTGGGAGGGTGGGACATTGCAGAGTAGGGAAGGCAGGGACAGGACTATCTGGAAGAATACCCAGAATGGAAGCCTGTGAGATCTTTCCTCCTACACTTTGGGTCTCTGGTAACTTCAGTTTTAGTGATCTATGGTAGAGAGTCAGTTCTTTCCCTGTCTTCCTATTCCCATGAACTTGTCCTCATGCCCAGGGACAAGGATTTTAGGAACAGTTCTATGCAGCTCCTTAAATGCAGCACAACAGCAGCCTTTGGCCTTCTGACGTGTGCAGCCTGCTTCCTCCCTCCCAGGCCCAGATCTGGTCAAACAGCGGAGGGAGCAGCTATTGGTCCAAACTCATGAAGCTGAGGGGCCAAGCGTCAAGCGTCTCTTATAGGCCGAGATAGGCACAAGTGGGCACATGAAGTCCCCACATAGAAGGTGCTTGCCTGCTGTCTCCAGCCCTCTGAGCTGCTTAGAGCCAAAGGCTAGAGGCTGAACAGATGCTGTGAGACATGGATGGTCACAGATGTCACAGATGCTATGAGACATGGATGGTCACAGACACTATGAGGCATGGTCACAGATGTCACAGATGCTATGAGACATGGTCACAGGTGCTGTGAGGCATGGTCACAGGTGCTATATATTACATCACAAAGCATGGCCTCCCTCTAAGGGCCTGGGCCTCAAGGTCAGGGCTTACAGAGCTGCCTGGCCAGGACGTGAGTGTGAGCTGAGAGTGTCAGAGACACAGACGAGCCACAAGCTGGAGTGGCCAGAGTGAGGAAGGAGCCCGGCAGGACGAGCAGGTTGGACAGTCTGAGAGGGGTAGTGCCAGTGAACACTGGGGCACACCAGCTTTCATAGTTCTAGCTTACAGGACACAGTAGGTGGTGGCAGGCACGGGGTCACATGGAAACATGTCAGGGTCTCCCAGGAGAGGATGTTTCTCTAGATGAATGGATCATACCCAGGAGGGAGGCAAGAGGCAAAGGCCAAAGGCAGAACCCCTTTAACTAGGGGTGCTACTGATACATTTCGTGAGACAGGAGATAGGTGGCTCTCAAGGGTGTCCTGAAGAGCTGTGTCTTGAATCCAGCTACACTGATACTGAGAAGGTGGGTTCTTGTAAGACCTTGAACTGCAAAATTTATCAGAAGCAAAATGGAGTCATTTCATTGGGCCTTAGCCAGATCCACTAATGAAACATCAAGCTGGAGGCTCTGATGGGGAGGTGGACCTTGTACTTACTGGGTGCCTGATAACAAAAACAGTTCTCAAAGATTCTGCCAGGACCCTAATCTTGCACAAAGGCCATTCAGCCTTCCACAGATGATAGACCCGCAAGGCCAGCTACCCACTATCTTGTCTTTAACCTTGGACCGATGGCATCCTCATGGCTGTTTCTTGCAACCACAGCTTTATTGCCAAAGTCTGATATAATCCTCCTCATTTTGTTTTTCATCTTTTCTTGTTTCAGCCTCTTTGAATATGCTCATTGTGTCTTAAGGAACATGTTTTCCCATTGCAAGGCTCTGCTGCTGCTCCCGAGTAAACATAATAAGGATGTTTGGCATGTGTATGGTGGTGTGGAAGTCACACGTGTGTGTATGGATGTTCCTGTGTGTGTGTGTGTGTGTGTGTGAGAGAGAGAGAGAGAGAGAGAGAGAGAGAGAGAGAGAGAGAGCTAGCTACTTGTGCACCTGTGTGAATATATGTGTGGAGGCAAGAGGTTGACATCAGATATTTTCTCAGTCCCTTTCCACCTTATGCGTGGAGGCAGGAGCTTTCATCTGAAAACAGAGCCCAAGAATTTGGCTAGTTTAGCCAACTATATTTTCTGTCTGCCCTGCCTCCAGTATGCTGGACTTAGAAACAGGCCACGAGACCCACCCTGCATTGTGTGGGTACCGGGGAACTGAACATCCACCCTCACGTTTGCATTACAAGTGTTTTTACACACTGGGGCATCTCCATAGTCTCATAGTCGATATTTTAAAAAAAATATTTAGTTTGTATGTGTGTATGAGTGTGTGTGTGTGAGAGAGAGTATGTGCGTAACATAACGTGTGGATCCCATGATTGAACTCATGTCTTCAGATTCTGCAGCAAGTGTCTTAACCCTCTGAGCAATCCTCATGGCCCCACCAATAATTAATACTCAGAGACCTTTTCTCTGTGTTATTTAATTTGGCAGACCTACAACAGCAGAGCTCTAAGAGGACGTGAAGGACAAACACCTCTTGGGCTTTTTGACCGAGGGACCATGATGAAATACTTGTGGCCCTTCATGCTCATCCTCATTCCAGTGGCTCTGGCAGTTGGTGCGGATCAAGCAAAGAACGAAGTGAAGGTGCTGAGGTACTTTGAATCCATCAACATCTCGAATGCCAATGTGAAGCAGTGTGTGTGGTTTGCTATGAAAGAATACAACAAGGGAAGCGAGGACAAGTATGTCTTCCTCGTGGACAGGACACTGCATGCCAAGCTTCAGGTAAGAAAGTTCTCTTCAGACAGGACTTTTACATACGGTGGCACAGGTGAAGGCCAGGTTGAGAGAGGACACAAATGAAAATACAAGGTAGCCACACAATCCTAAGTGTGTGACTCGTTATGCACGTACTTACAGCGACAAAAGCAGTAGACTCACACGACCCTTCTCACACATGCCCGACTCAGGATCTAGGAACGCGTATTAACTTAGTAACTCAGAACTGCCAATCGAATGCTCTCACACTTATTGAGATCAGGAGAAAAATGAAGCACCAGGAATATTTTCCAATAATGTTGCCACAGAGAAGTGCTCCACAGAACAGGGAATATGGGGTTATACAGAGGGACATGTAACTGTCTATTGGATAAACTACTAGAGTGTCCTGTACTATTTAATTTTAATTTTTAAATTTATTTTTAGTTATGTGCATGCATGCCTGTGGTTAGAGAGTGTGCAGTTGCCTATGGGGGACAGAAGAGGACATTAGACCCCCTAGAAACTGAAGTTAAGGCAGTTGTGAGCCACTCATATGGGTTCTGGGAGCTGAAATCAGGTCCCTTACAAGAGTCCTATGTGTTTTGAGCTGCTGAGCTATGTGTGTTAATGTTTTACCCAATGTGCATTTAGTAAAAGTGAAGACACTGATTTTATCATAAAGATTCACTGTCCAGCTCTAAGGAACACGGTTCACATAAATCCAATGGGCACAGTGCTTCCTGGGGTTTGCAACACAGTACTTACTGCTCTCTTTTGTATAACACCCTCCCCCAATGGCAATTCAGGAATTGAAAACTGAAGCCTCAGTTAGTTGGTTGTGTGATTGAATTGGAGAGGTTTTCAACAGCAATATCACTGTTATGACAATTCATGTTTCCCCATGTCTCAGGAAAACATTCCCTCAACATTGTATCTCTAGGACATGATGCTGATGATGTAGCATCCTTTACTGATGGTTTGCACTCCACAATCCCTCTTTTACAGCCTCTCGTTCACTTTCTTTGGTGCTCAGGTAGCACGAACAATTGGTAGTAGTAAATTTCTCATGAGCCGTTTTTGTCTTAGCTCCTGTGAGGGGGATGGTGAAATGAACAACATTCTTCAGACTATAGGGAGCCAGAAGTCCAACCAAAAAGAAAACCCCTCAGCCAGGAATTAGAATTCTGTTTTGTATTGTGGTACAGCACAGGGGAGCAGACTCTCAGGGGAATGTTTTAGACAATGTTTTCCACCTATAGAATGTATAAATTCCCTACCAAACAGACCAAATCTACTATTAAAATGAGAGTCTCTAAGTGGTGTCCTGGTCATGGGAGGTGTTCAGCTTATCCGGATGATGTCAGTACATAGTATTGGCAAGAACTGTCACTGTCTTGGGCATGACCTGGAAGGTAAGGCTTGAAGTCAGAGTAGGAGTTAATGTTGGGGGGAGGCTGTTGGGAGGCTGGCTTCCCCAGAAGCAGAGCATCATGGTAGAATTCAAGGGCAGGTGGAGCATTTTGGAGGCCTTTCCAGCAGGCACTGCGAGGGTAGGAGGGAAAGGAGACAAGACAGTGGAAGGTGGCTGACCCAAGGGTGAGTTAATGAGACTGATGGAGTTGGGAAGGCATACAGAACGCAGTCAGGCTGGGCCACTCTGTGGGTGGTTGGGCTATTTATTCACCAATCCCCTTCTGCCCACTGCTGAAAGCTGGTCTAGGAGCCCTTGGTTCCTGCTGGGAGCAGGAAATCTCAAGCAAGAACCACAGGAGCTGGCACTATGTTTGGGAACAATACTGATAGCATCTGCTGCAAAAGGACGGCAGGAAGGACCAGGGATGCGAGGGTGGGAAAGTACAGTCAGGCGTTCTAGATCCTTCCTGTAAGGCTGCCAGCATGGCACCATGCCATGCTTGGCCTTAAGGGAGGGCCAAGATTTTTAGTTTGTTGTGGGAACACACAAATATTTGGGCTAGGAAGCATTTAGGATTCCTGTGATCAAATTTGAGTTGCGAGGATGTCTCTTTTCTTTTCTTTTCTTTTCTCTTCTCTTCTCTTCTCTTCTCTTCTCTTCTCTTCTCTTCTCTTCTCTTCTCTTCTCTTCTCTTCTCTTCTCTTCTCTTTTCTCTCTCTCTCTCTCTCTCTCTCTCTCTCTCTCTCTCTCTCTTTGTTGTTGTTAAATCAAGAATCTTCATGATGATCTATCCATGCCTTTTGCTATTGTACTATGTCCCTAGTTTCCAAATTTGAATTTGAAAAATAGCACCTGGCTAACTTATTTATAGAAAGAGGTTGTAAGGACACAGTCAGGATGTCCACATGACAGCAATACCTAGCCTCCTGGCTTTTATTCTCATTTCTTTGTGGTCACAAGCAGAAAAGCCTCACCACCTTTCCTGGCTGGCTTAGCAGAGACGGCAGATTGGTGAGCCTGGTGGGCAGGTGGTGTCAGCCCTAGTGCTGAGAGTCTTCTTTTAGAGACTTGGATCAACTGCTAGATACATACTCGAACCTTCTGTGCCTTCTGTGTACTTGAAAATAGAAGGGGAGTGAGTGACACCTTTTTCTGGAGGACTGAAGAGTCCCTGAGTTTTCCCTCCTCCCCAGAAGATGGCACCTCACAACGCTCATCCCTGTCCTCTGACTCTCCCAGTCTTTCTGTGCTTGCTTCTACAATGTTCCCTAAGCTTTGGCAGGGGAGACAGAGAGATGCCCCTGTTTAGGGCTGATCACTGAACAATCATTTAGTCTCAGAACTTTGACCATTATGGGTCTCTGTGTTTCCTCTCAGTCACTGTAAACAAATGCATCGCTGACCTAGGCCATCCTAATTTATGGGCATAAAATAAATATTTAGTGGCTGTGTTTGTGTCTTGCCTGCAACTGGTGGCATAAGGTTGGGTGCAGAATTTTCTACTCATGACATCATGTTGATGCTCTAAAAATTTCAGATTTTAGAGTATATTTTATTTCAGGTTTTTGGATGTGGAATGCATGAACTGGATGGTCTAGTCCACAGTATTCTCGGCTTTCTCTGAGTCTATCACTTACTCCCAAACCCAATGTGTAGCTCTGCTGGTGATGATGCCCTGGGCCCAGCTTATTCCTCCAACACAGGCCAGAGTTACTTCTGCCCATCTTTAGAGCACAGTAAAAATTGAAGCCAACCTTACGGAGGTTTGTAGATAAAGCAAGAAGGATTGTGTGTTTTCCAAAGCTTTTGGGAATTATACAAAAACTTTTTTTAATTAAAATTGCACCATTGTTCATTGACAGATTACAGACCGAATGGAATACCAAATTAATGTTCAGATTGCCCGCAGCAATTGTAAAAAGCCTCTAAACAATACTGTAAACTGCGTCACTCAAAAAAACTCCAAACTGGAAAAGGTGAGTGATGAATGATCCATCTATGACAAACGTAAATGACTTCAAGTCCCATCTGGGATTATCAAGGCTTCTAGGTAGCTGGTTAATCTTGCATGCCCAGATTATTATTATAGGAGGTCTGAATGGCTCCCCATGTGGGATCCCATATGGCCCACCTTGCTGCCCTCGAGTAGAAGATGAAGGATATCATCAAGGTCACTCCTACTCTAAGGCTTCCATGACACTGGGCTTTTGATGCAGGAGAAACTATTGGCATCTGTTCACTGAAAGTCTGTCCTCTTGGACTGAGACTCGCTTCCACGGTTGGTGAGGTGAATCACTCATGTCTGGGTAGATACAAAGGAAGTCTGCTGGCACACTCATCTACACATAATTCCTATTGATCTGCAGCAGGCCTATTCCAGGTGCTGGAGATTAGGCACTATCTAGCCCAGACAACATCTCACCTGTTAAGCATAGCCCATCCCAGACTTGGGTTACCTTGGAGATGAGGAAGTTACACTATTCATTTTCTCATTACCATTTGTGCATCAGTTGAGAGCTTCTCAGAGAGCTCTTGGCTTACAATTTAAATCCTAGGGTTTTAGTTGATAAAAACTGGGCTCAGGCAGGGGCAGAGAGCAGCCCATGCCATGATGGGCTTAGTTAAGAGGCTTTTGGACACAGCCTGTATGTCTTGATCTCCAAGTTAGTGCGGAGCCCTAAACTATTCATTCCATGGTGAAGCTGAGGTTGGTGAAGGGCCTGGTTGGGCAGAGGTATCTGCTTTCCTTTCTTTACTCGGATGGTTCTCCAGCATAAAAAGAGACCAGCATCACACGGAGGCTCCACCAGCAGATGGCTGGGTCTCATTTGTAGTTTCTGATTCAAGGATTTTCATTCTGAGAAAATCCCCAAAGGACATTTTGAAAGCCTCTGCTGTATGTATTGAGCAAACATTTGCCAGTAAAACGAACAGAGTGTGTCCAGTTATGTTTGACTGAAGTTGTCTCCACACACTAAATGTTAGAAAGGGTATCATGCCCAGACAATAGAAGGTATTCACTAGAACAAACATATCAGCCCTGGGCACATCCTAACATCATCTAATATCTGATTGGTCATTTACTG
The DNA here is from genome assembly GCF_014885135.2 of Alexandromys fortis. Classification (NCBI taxonomy): domain Eukaryota; kingdom Metazoa; phylum Chordata; class Mammalia; order Rodentia; family Cricetidae; genus Alexandromys; species Alexandromys fortis. The sequence goes on from NW_026067989.1 coordinate 5,656,259, forward strand.
TTGTTTGGAAGATTGTGATTTTAAGTTTATGTTTTATGCTGGGCTCCCTGGAGTTTTAGGACAGTCGGTGACTTTTATTCTACATATTCCCAGGCTGATGCCTAACGACAGGGTAGTTCTCCTTTGGACATGCTACTGATGTTCACTGTTAATGTCTTTTTCAGAAAGTAAATTGCAGCTTTTTGGTAGGGGCGCTTCCCTGGAATGGAGTGTTCACCCTGTTGGACAAGGACTGCAAAGATATCTAAGGGTGTCGTGGAGCATCCCTCCCACTTCTGAGTCTGCCTTTCTCTGTGATAAAAGAGCAACGTTGGTTCAAGGCTGCCACCATCACTTTGCTCGTGTGTGCCTCCCTGCTTGCTTTCTTATTAGTTTCACATTAGAGGAAAGGGGTGAAATAGGGACTCTGCCCTGGCACCAAAGATGGACCCTCACCTGTAGCCAGCTTCAGGACCACCGGCGTGTGGACTACTTTTGCTCCACATGGTCAATGGAAGGAGAAATGTATTTTGATTGGATAATAATCCCTTAAAGAGATCTGAACCTGGTGGGTATTGTTCAAAAGATCTCTTCTAGATGCCTCTCTGGACCTGAGGCTCCTTTCTGTCTAAGAGTTCCAGGCGGGACATCACTATGTCAGGAGCAGCAGCCCATCCCTGGGGGGAGGTGTGATTTGTGAATTGGGGGACTTTTGTTTCTTCTGCCAATATCACGTCCACCCTCGTCCCACAAGGAAAAACGCAACACCCGGAGCTCTTCTAGCAGCAGTTTTCAGGACGTTATTCACAATAATCTTTCTCCTTCTCCTTCTCTCTTTCCCTCTCTTTCTACCCTCTCTCCCCGGGCAAACCTCTCCCAGCCCTTAAGTAGGCATGGGCTGCCAACCCCGAACTGCCAGGTGGGCACTGCCCATAGGTTCACACATATGCAGGCAGCTGATAATCATTGCGTGATCATAGAATAGGTCAGGCCTTAGCCATCTCAGGAGTTGATTATACATCTCTCTCCATCAGGTGTGACACCACGCAGCTCGCTACATGCCAATTTGAGAAATGGTCAGAAAGAGAAAGCAAGAGACCAGTGTGAACTGTGTTGCCTGAAGTATATCTCTGTGCATGCACTCATGTGTGAGCATGCGTGTGTGAGAAGAATAGAGCAGGAACAAGAGGGGAGATGGGAGAAGGGGGGAGATAGAGATGGAAGTGGATGAACATGGATGATGGCAAGAGGTAGAATTCCTTGGCAGAAAGTGATCATGTCGGGGCTGGAGAGATGGTGGTTAAAAACGTTTGCTACTTCTCAGAGGGCCTAAATTTGATCCCCAGAACAGACATGGCAGCTCACAGAACCATCTGAACCCCAGGCTCAGGGAATCCAACACCTTCTTCTGACTCCTATGGGAGCCAGATATACGTGTGCTGTACATATATGTGCATGTGTGTGTGTGTTCAGGCAAAACACTCAAAGCCAGAAAATAAAAATAAATCTTACAAAAACCACCTATGTATCTAAGGGGGAATAGAGAATCCCAGTTTTGTGATATGAACAAGTTATCAGTGTTACTTCGCTTGGCACTTCTCATATGTACACTTAAAATGTTTAAGATGGTAATCTTGTGTTAGATGTATTTTACCACTATTTTAAAAAATTAAAAGACCTGTACATTTTTATTTCAATTCTATAGTTCTGGGGATGGAACCCGTGATCTTAGATGACACATCTGTCTGAAACGTAGTGTCAGGCATGATTCAGAAGGCCAGACACATATTCCATGAACCCAACATGAGCCCGGATTTATTCACTTTGTCAGGTTGACAAAAGATTTCAATATTTCTTCCCAGAAAGAAGGAAGTCATGAATCTCAAAGGCATAAGGCCTTGCGCACTTAAGCCAAGCCCGTCTGCTCATGTGTGACCTGTGTGAATGAATGTGAGGACTGACCGTTCTAAAGGGGTGGATGAGGCTGGAAGCAGTAGGTGGTCCTGCAAGAGCATCTTAGGAGGAACTTTTCTACGTGGTGGGTGCGGTTAGACACATAAGATGATTTGTAGTCTCTCAGTGAACAAGGTAAGACGGTCACCAGGGCTTAGGACAGGTGGTAGCTCCTGAAGGTTTGGGGAGCAACCCCAGGTCCAGGGTGTCCTTTTTGATAATTCTTTGCGGGTGTCTTTGTGGTAGAGGCTGGGAAGGGCAACTTCCACCGGGCATAACTCTGGGGCTCACTCATGGCTTAGTGGAGGTCATTCTGCCTCAGTCTCCTAACCATATTCTGACTTCCTGTCTCTTTGCAACCAAGAAGTGAAAGAAAAATGCTGGCCTGAAACATGGAAAAGGCAAAGGAAGTCAGTTTGCTTTTTGAAAGCATCTTGTTGCAGTACTAATTGGACTCTAGGTTTAAAAAAATTAAAAAGTCAGTTTTTTCTCTCTGATTTTTGTTTGAATATGAATTTAAATATGATTCACATGCTAGATCTTTTATATTTGTGCTGTATCCTTCTGAGCCCCAGAATCACAAATGAATGTGTGTGTGTGGGGTGTGTGTGTGTGTGTGTGTGTGTGGTGTATGCGTGTGTATGTGTGTGTGTGTCTCACAAATGAGCCTTGCCTATCATCTGCCATGTGCCTAGAATTTATTTCCGCTGAGGTGTTGGACTGTGCTGGTCCCATGACTCTTACTGCACAGCAGCTGTGGCTCCCAGGAACCCACCGTGGATAAACTTCACTAATGGCGGCCAAACCTCAGGCCCATGATACATTTTGGCCAGTGTTGACTGTGGGGCAGCAAGGATGGGCATGGGATCAATTGATGTAAATGTTAGGGTGTTTTTCACCGAGGAACTCCAGCTCACAGCAGCTGTATTCACACGCTCCTGGTGTCCTCTCCTGATGTGTCTTCTACATCTTCTGCAATGTGAGTTGAGGAGGCTGAACAATGGTTCCAAAATGTCTATATGCCAGTCCTTGGAATCTGTGAGCAAAATACATACCTAGTTATAGCAAGTCTAATTGTTCTGTGACCCTGGCTAGTATGCCCTCCACGTCAGCCCCTGACAATCACGTTAGTGTGCTGAAAATAAAAACCCCAGAACAATGCTCCACTCTCAGGAAACTGAAGACTTAAAAGTGGATTTGAATTATGAAATTATTTCTTCACACTCAGTGCATTTTCCTTGTTTTCTAAATTACTTGATATTTTCTGTGGCTCAACAGTTCTCGCCAAGAGAAGCCTTTGCCCCACTTCACCAGCCTTCCTCTGAATGTACTGTACCCTTGACCTTCTGCGGGGCTGGCTGGAGTGTGGCTCTGAGGTCCTTCCCTAGTGTATGTTCTCTGCTTCGGATGAGCATCCTCAGGAACAGAAGGTGATGTCGGTGCCTGGACAGCCCCTTCTGTGAAGTCGACTTTGTGGTACTACCCTGCCCAGATGCTCTGTCTTCTTCACACAACACTTGCCCCACAGCCCTGTGCTCTGCCCTACAGACAGACCTTCCTCCAGAGACACCACGGTGGTACACACACCCCTCCACACCCTAAGCTTTCTGACAGATCCACTCAGCGCATCCTGTTTTCATTCAGAACCTTGCCTGTTCTCACGGCCAGAACCCTCAGGGCCCTCACAGAAGTCGCTGCTCCTGTTTCACCACGTACCGCTGATGTGGTGCTCACTAGCGCCCCCTGCAGGTAAGCTGGGGGTCTCCTGTACATCCTCCCGCAGCCTCATTTTGTCAGCACAATAAAAGGAATACCAGCTTCAATCCAGAGCTAAGGAGAGGAACTTGACCCTGAGGGGCAAGCTTCACCATTAAGAAAAGGCCCAGTTTTCAAGTCAGAGATTGCTCAAAAATCCTAGGGAGGGGTCCCCTCCTGATAGTCTTGCTTCCTTCATGAGAAGGGAATGCAGGACGCAATGACAAGTTCTGAGGATCTTTCCCAATTCAGCCAGCTTTGTAGCAAGATTCTGGGTCTAGCATCAGAGTCCAGTACCACACCACAGAAGGATGTCCAGGTATACAGTAGACCCCACATAGGATCGTAGTCTCATAACTCTTTAATGGAGCCGGAACATTTCTCCCGCTAGTGATGCTACAACCTTTCTGAACCTTGTAACACCACGCGTTCCCTACACTCAAGTTTGTGCTGATGCTGGCTGCGGAGGAAACATCAACTGTACCATTGCCCCATGTACTTGATAGTGATGGGGAATGATTGCTAGTGGCTTCTGTATTTAGTGGACTTCACCGTTACTTCAGAGTGTCCTCCTATTGTTAAAAGGAAGCTTAGGTGCAAGAGCCTGCCAGGTGACAATGACAGCAGCCATCTGATTGCCTCGTCTTTTATGAGCACCAAGAGGCTATGTGGAATAATAGGTTAGCATCACCCAGATTTGTGTAAGTGTATTCTAGAATGTTTCCACACGAGATCATCTAAAGATAGAGTTCTCAGAATCTGCCCCATTATTGAGATGGGTCCCCACATGGGTTACAAATCATGCAATGTTCTCTTTAGAGACAGCCGACTTGAATGACAATGGTGGTCCTGAGCCCTGATTCCTGTGTCAGGGTGAGTCCTGCTGGGCTAGGCACTGTTTCTGGCTGTGGCTTCTCAACTTTTACAGCTTAGCACTTATTTAAGAAGTGACTGGGGCTGGAGAGATGGCTCGGCGGTTACGAGCATTGCCTGCTCTTCCAAAGGTCCTGAGTTCAATTCCCAGCAACCACATAGTGGCTCACAACTATCTGTAATGGGTTCTGGTGCCCTCTTCTGGTATGCAGGCAGATATTACATAATAAATAAAAAAATAAACATTCAAATAAAAAAAATTTTAAAAAGTGACTGGTGTGCAGGGCATGGTGGCACACCCCTTTAATTCCTGCTCTCAGGAGGCAGAGTCAGGTGGATCTCTGAGTTCAAGGCCAGCCTGACCTACAGAACAAGTTCCAGTACAGCCAGAATTACACAGAGAAGCCCTGCCTCTCATAAAAACAAGACAAAAGAAGAGACTGTAAGTGCTAGATCTGTAGAAAATGCAAGATGTGACCTTTTCCTTTCCAAGCTCAGTGGCTTTTAAAGAGTGTTAATCAAAAAAGGAATGATACTGACTTTATGGCCTCAACTGGGCAAACTTTCATGAGACCTCTTTCTCTTTGAGAAATAGCACAACATCCTTCCCTCTGGCAGATCCCAGGTTCTTTAGATGAAAAAGGCTCAAGGTGGCCTTCGGACATGTGGGATGTCATCGTATGGGACAGCGCTGTGTGGAGAGGTGACAATAAACAGCAACAGCTCTGTTGAGGAACTTTAGCTTTGCTCACCTGGAGATGACTAGAATGTCTGCTCGGAAGGGAATTTCCCATGGTGACTATGTTGTAAGAAAAGGTGTGGGGTCTTGTTTGGAAGCGTCTTTCCACATTTCATATAAAAATGGAAAAGTTGCATTTGTTCATGTCAAGAATTGGAGAGGCTGGTGGTGGATAAAAACCAAGACACCACCAGGATCCTGCTGTTGACTCAGCGTTTCCACATGGTGTCCCTCTGCTAGGGTTTAACACCCTATCAGATAATTTAAGTAGAGTTGCTATTTTGTGTCAGTCCACCAAGACTAGTGTGGAGGCCCAAAGAGGCCGAAGGTCAGAGAGTTTGGGTCTTGTTTTTTTAGTTCATTTAAGGTTCCTATTGTCAACGCGTGTGGCTAGTCACCGGACCTCCCGCTCCTGAAATAGGAAGTAGTTGGTTCCTACCTAAAACAAAAAGTCTAAGGATCCAACTAAGTTCCAGTTTTCTTTATGGAAATAACTTGGGATTCCACCCAGGAAGTGGTTAGCCTACAGAGTGTTTGGTCTTGGGCGTGAGTCTAGGGCATGAGTGGTGAATGTAGCCCGTGACTTTCAATTTGTATGTTAGTTAACGCAGTCTTTCACTCCTACGTTTTGGGGTCAGGGGTATATTAACCTGTTGGAAATTAAACACAGGTGAATTTTCAGTACTCACTGAAAAATTCTCCCCTGCTACTATCCTACATGTTTCTGCATTTTATTATTTTCATTTGTGTCTTTGTGTTCTTTACTATATTTCTAAATTCCCACGCCTCCACTCTGAAGAGGGTATTTTTGTCGAGGCTGGCGCCTGACAGACTAGGTTCTTACAAGATGGCGGTTTGATGTCCGCTTGGCACAAGCCAGAGTCATCGGAATCAACTGAGAAAATGCCTTCATTACACTCGACTGTAGAGCATTTTCTTAACTAGTGATTGATGGGGAGGGCCCAGTCCATGGTGGGCAGTGCCAGCCCTGGGCTGACAATCCTGTGTTTTATAAAATAACCAACTGAGAAGGCCGTAGAGTGGGTGAGTGTAAGCTGCATCCTTCCATGGCTTCTGCCTCAGGTTTTGCCTCCAGGTTCCTGCCCTGTTTGTGTTCCTGATCTGACTTCCTTCAAAGATGAACAGTGTTGTGGAAGCATAAGCCAAACAAATCCTTTCCTGCCCAGAATTCTTGTGGTGAAGGTGTTTAATCCCAGCAATAGAAACCCTAACTTAGATAATGATGATGGGTCTTGATTCCTGATTCCTGACTCCTGTGACAAATACATCCCTTCCAGGAAGACAACAGCTTCGTCTTTGCCCGGGGTTGTATCAGCATGCTCCCATACCCTTTTTTGGATGTGGTGCCAATCATGGCCTGACCAGCTGACCTAAAGCTTGTCCCTATCCTACCCGCTATGAAACTCACTTCGGTAACTCTCCTGGGGCATACAGTTTGAGTTCAGCTGGAACAATTTAATGAAAGATTTGCCAGCACCTGGTTACTTTCTCCTGGTGTGTTCTCTTCCACCCTTCTTTTGAGCCACTAAATAAACTTTCTCCACCAATTACTCACTGAGTGTCTTGTCCCTTCATCTAAACCCTGTGTATTAAGTCAAACTTGGTATTTGTTGACAAATCTGGTGAAGGTCCTGGCTGTTCTTTTGTAGACAGTGCTGTTGGTTCCTACTGCAGCACAGGCTTGCTTTTCCTGCTAGCAGCCTTGCCAAAGGCAGCCTTCTGCTTCCAAGGTCAGTAGCTGAACATCCCGTCTCTGGGTCTTGTTTTTCTCTGTGGCTTGGGTGTCGTTTCTCTTATCTTCACCCCATTGTATGTCCCTCCTGAGTGCTTTTGTGTTTTCATTGTACAGGCTCCTCCATCTCAACATCTCTAAGATTTCATAATATGCAAGAACTATAGTGGTGCCTGGGGCTGGGTAGCCAGATGGTTCAGAGGTTAAGAGCGCCTCCTGCGTTTTCAGAAAGCCAAGGTTTAATTCCCGGAACCCACATCACAACTGACAACTGTCTATAACTATAATTTTAGGGAATCTGATGTCTTCGTTTGACCTCTGGAGGCACCAGGCACACATGTGGTGCATAGGCATATATGCAGGGAGAACACCCATATACATAAAATGAAAATACAATACAATAAAATAAAAGAACTATCATGGAGGAGAAAACAATGCTATGAGCACCACTGCTGGGACAGAAAACAAAAAGCAACAATTATAATCATCTGTGAGTGGATTAAAATGACATTAGTGATCTCAAATATATGAATGGGATAAATTTTCCTAAGAAAAGAGCCAAAGTTATATTCTAAGTTTTAATTACCATGCCTTAGAGGTCCATAAAAGACAAATGCCTCTGATCTACAAGCCCCTTGCCCAAGGACAGATAGTTCCTGAAATGCTGGAGGCTGTTGTTTATGGGAGATAATAAGCTGCCTGTTTTTCATGCCTCTAAACAAATTTTTTAGACCCAGCTGCACCTATATGCTTGATCACATGTGGCCAGGAGGTTCACAGGCTAGAAGTTCATCAGGATGTATGCCTGTGTCTGATTGGACCTGATGGAAAATACCATGAATTATGGGTTTTTCTGTTTTAAGCCATTGCAAACTATGATTCTGGGCCATTTTCCAGGAGCCCAGGTATGGACCTGGTCAGAGCCCAGTATTTAATTAAAGCATACTTCAAATTTGGGGCTTTAAACTGTGGTAGTGCTCTTATTCTCGATTGGTGGGATTTACAGAACCAAGGCATGATAATATAAATTGGATCAAACATAACTGAAAACCAAAATAACCAAGCGTGGATATATGTGAAGATCTGGGTGAAAATAAGTTCTATTCTGGAGTGGGTTAGAAAACACAGTGACTCAAGGAAGATCTGGAACAATCTTTATAAAAGAGATGATAACGTATCTTTAGATGTGTTATTGATGGGCTTCTTGATTCCAGGAGATTCTTGTGGAATGGGCTGCTTAGTTAGGGGCTTCCCTGTGACCCACCTGCACACAGAGCGCCACCAATTTTCCCCTGCTTGATGGGTCCCCGACATTGTCTAGAGCAGGGTCAGACAAACTGGAAGACTCCAGCAAATACTTATACTACATATTCTGGTGTTTAATGTGTTAAGCATGATTCATTTCAGAGACGTAATAGTTTTGAGCCTGAATATATTTCAAATTATATCAGTACCTCAAAATAGCAAATGTTGACAGAATTGCCAGGTGACAAGATGCACCCCAAGGATATGAGTATTGTCACACACACTGCTTGGGCACTCACATCAGGAAGAGACAGAGGAGGCATGGCTCACAGTGGCGTGCTCATCTGAGGGTTACTTGCAGAGTCTGTTGCCCAGAACTTGGTAGATCTGAAAATCAGGAACCAGTTCTTCAGGAGACTGGAGCTCATAACTGGGAAATGACGGTCCATGGAAGAAATTCACCTGGCAGGGAAGAGAAAGTAGAGGGAGGAAGAGTAAACCTCAGCCTCAAGACCCCACCCCAAAAGAGAGAGCATTCAGAGACTTAGGAGGTGCAGGTGTGGGAGGCAGAGGAAGAGGCGCCAGTGGGTAGGTTCCTTTTGTTGTCCTGCCCAGGGAACATGTGGGTCCCAACTGGCACCTCGTCTCAGCTCAAAACCAGCCTTTGATCCTACTGTCTACCCACTTGCATTTTTCTTCCTGTTTTAAAGTTTACTTATCTGCACACCCCCACGCCCTTTGTTGGCTTTCATGTGGTAAGGTGATGTGTGCCAGGTACTTTGTGTGTGCACAGAAACTTCACTTACTGAGTTAGAAGTTTGATTCACAGAAACTAATCATGGATTCACTTGTCCCCTTATTTCACTCTGCCTTTGATTTGTTTTGCCTTTTGTATTTGCCAATATGCCTAGAACTAGCTCTTGTAGACCAGGCTGGCCTCGAACTCACAGAGATCAGCCTGCCTATGCCTCCCGAGTGCTGGGATTAAAGGTGTGCGCTACCACCGCGCGGCTATAGTGTCACATCTTGGCTGCTACTGCTGAGGTGTCCTGCTGAGTCACTGAGAGCATCCGGTGTAAATGCCTGAATGCCAGCTATCCTAATATCTAACAAAATAGACTTCAAAACAAAATTAATCAAAAGAGATGGAGAAAGACATTTCATATTCATGACAGAAAAATTCTATCAAAATTAAGTCTCAGTTCTGAACATCTATGCTCCAAGGGCACCCACATTTGTAAAAGAGATATTACTAAAGCTTAAATCACACAACAAACCCCACACACTAATAGTAGGAGACTTCAACACCCCACTCTCACCAATCAACAGGCCTTCCAGACAGAAATTTAACACAGAAACAAGGGAACTATTGGAAGTTATGACTCAAATGAACTTAATAGACATCTAAAAACATTTCACCCAAACACAAAAGAATATACCTTCTTCTCAGCACCTCATGAAATCTTCTCTAAAACTGATGACTTACTTGGTCATAAAGTAAATCTCAACAGATACAAAAAATTGGAATAACCCCTTGTATCTTATTGGATCACCATGAAAGTTGAGCTTAACAACAACTTTTCACAGACCTCAAAAGAACAATACTCAACTTCACATGGAAAAAGAAAAACCCGGGATAACTAAAACAATTTTGTACAATTAAGAAACTTCTGGTGGTATCAATATCCCTGATTTCAAGCTCTACTATTGAACTATAGTAATAGAAACAGTTTTGTATGGGCATTAGAAACAGACATGTTGATCAATGGAATCGATTTGAAGACCCTGATATAAGTCCACACAACTATGAACACCTGATTTTTGACAAAGAAGTCAAAAATATACAATGGGGAAAAAAGAAAACATCTTCAACAAATGGTACTGGCATAACTGGATAGTTGTATGTAGAAGAATGCAAATAGATCCATAGCTATAGTCCTGCACAAAACTCAAGTCCAAGTGGATTGAAGACCTCAACATAAATTCAGTTACACTGAAGCTGATAGAAGAGAAGTAGCCTTGAATGTGTTGGCACAGGAGTCCACTTCCTGAATATAACACCAGCAGCACAGTCACTGTGATCGACAGTTAATGAATGGGACCCCCTAAAACTGAAAAACTTCTGTAGGGCAAAGGACACTATCAATAAAAAAAAATGGCAGCTTACAGAATAGGAAAATATTTTCACCACCCCTTCATCTGACAGAGAACTGATAATACACACACATATGTATGTATATATAATACATAAAAAGAATATACATATATTTTTATAAAATACATAAAGAATTCAAGAAACTAGACATCAAAATAAAATAAATAAAATAAAATAAAAAAGAATAATCCCCTTAAAAAGGGGGTACAAACTTAAACAGAGACTTATCAACAGAAGAATCTTGAATGGCTTAGATACACATCAAGCATTGTTCAACATCCTTAGCTATCAGGGAAATGCAATCAAAAATGACTGAGATACAATCTTACACTTGTTAGAATGGCTGAGATCAAAACACTATTGACAGCCATTCACTATTCACTATTGACAGTCAAACACTATGTTGGAGAGGATGTGCAGTAAGGGGAACACTCCTCCATTATTGGTGGGAGTGCAAACTTGTACAGTCACTTTTGGAAATCAGTATGGTGGTTTTTGAGAAAATTGGGAATCAATCTACCTCAAGACCCAGCATTACCACTCTTGGGCATATAGCCAAAGAATGCTCAATCATATCACAAGGACACTTGCTCAACTATGTCCATTATTCATAATATCCACAACCTGGAAACAACCTAGATGCCCTTCAAACAAAGAATGGATAAAGAGAATGTGATACATGTATACAATGGAGTGTTACTCAGCAGAAAAAACAATGCATTATGAAATTTGCAGGCAAATAGATGGAAATAGAAAAAAATCATCCTGAGTGAGGTAACCCAGAAAGACAAACACGATATGTACTTACTCATAAGTGGATATTAGATGTAAAGCAAAGGATAACCAGGCTATAATCCTCAGCCCCAGAGAAGCTAGGTAACAAGGAGGACCCTAAGAGAAACACTTGGATCTCCCCGGGAGAGGAAATTCATGAGATGTCCTGGATAAACTAGGGGTGGGGCAGGGATAAAGGGTTTGGGGGATGGGAATATGAGGGATCAGGTTGGTCCAGTTGGGGCTGGGATGGAGGGGGAGAGTAATGAACGAGATATCTTGATAGAGGGGGCCACTATGGGCTTAGGGAGAAACATAGTGTTAGAGAAACTTCCAGGACTAAGACTCCTAGCAATAGTGTAGAGGGTGCCTAAACTGGCCTTCTCCTGGAATCAGATTAGTGACTACCCTAATTGTCTTTACAGAGTCTTCGTCCAGTAACTGATGGAAGCAGATGCAGTGATCCACAATCAAGTCCTGTGCCAAACTCTGGGAGTCCAGTTGAAGAGAGGGAGGGGGGATCATACGAGCAAGGGAAGGGGTTAAGATCATGATGGGGAAACCCAAACGGGCAGCTGACCTGCGTTTGTGGGAGCTCACGGACTCTGGACCGATAGCTAAAAAGTTGGCATGGGACCACCTGGGTTCTCTGCATGTGAGTGACAGTTGTGTAGCTTGGTCTTTTTTTGGGCACCTAGTTTGACCAGGAGTTGTCCCTGACACATGAATTAGTTCTTTGGAATCTATTCCCTATTGTGCCCAGCCTTGATGCAAGGAGGAGGAGCTTGGCACTGCCTCAACTTGATATGCTATGCTGTATTGACTCCCATGGAATACCTTACCCCTTCTGAATGAGATGAAGGAGGAGTGAATGGGGAGAGGGTAGAAAGGGAGTGGGGAGAGGGAAGGGAGAAGAAAAAGGGGGGGAAAGTGTGTTGGTATGTAAAATAAAGAAGGATTAGCTGTATGCATGCCTATAGCGTATTTTCTTAGTGTTTGATGGGGGAGGGACCATTATTGTGGGTGGTGCCTTTCCTGGGCTAGTTATCCTGAGTTCTATAAGAAAGCAGGTTGAGCAAGCCAGTAAGCAGCACCCTTCAATGGCTGCTGCATCAGCTGCCACCAGGTTCATGCCCATCTTGAGTTCCTGTACTGACTTCCTTTAATCATGATCAGTGATATGGAAGCCAAAGAAACCTTTTCTTCTCCAGCTTGCTTTTTGGTCATGGTGTTTCAGCATAGCAATAGAAACCCTAGCTAAGACAATCACATTCTACCAGTAAAAGAAGCTTTTCTGATGGGGGTTGAGAGGGCATGACGATGAGAACTTGGGGAGCAGTTTAATAATATGTCCATTTAGTATAATGAGTTTTTGACCCAATTCATGGTACTAGGCGTAAATTTCATCTTGTAGAGTGGGTTTTAAATCCAAGCAGAAAGTGTTTATTTACTCTGTAACATTTGTACCTCTATTGCACCAGTAGGCATAGCTTGCCAGGCCAGTCATTACGATGACTTGCAGGACTCGTAACTGAGTAAGACTATTGATTCCTCTTCTCCCCTGGAAGAGGGCATAGAACCTTCTAATACTAAGAAAACTAGTCATGAGGGAGGAAGCTTTTAGGTTAGTCAATAATAGCTCTTTGGTATAGCAATGAAAAACTGTCACATAGCTGTCAAATCTTTATCAGTTGCTTCACATCCACCTGTTAGGATGGCTATCATCAAAAAGACTAGAGACAAATTTGATGCAGCTGTCTTTGAGTCCTTTCTACTCCTATGAGAAAGCCCTCACTTATATTTCTGCAAGTAACCCTAATAAAACTTATTGGTTTACCAAGTTTGTCTTTGGGGGTGTTTTTACTTTTTCTGCTTTTGGTTTCCTAGCTGGAATGAATATATAGTTTTGTTCAAATCTCCCTGGAATAGTGTCACACATTACAAGTGTTGCAAGGGGTGAGGGGGGCCCGTTGTTTGTCCCGGACTCCCGGCTAGCTTACACCTGAAATAATCACACAGAAATTGTATTCATTAAAACATTGCTTGGCCCATTAGCGCTAGTTTCTTATTGGCTAATTCTTACATCTTAATTTAACCCATTTCTATTAATCTGTGTATTGCCATGTGACTGTGGCTTACTGGCAAGATTCTAACCAGCATCCATCTCAGGCAGAAGATCCATAACTTCTCCCACTCTGCTCTTCTTCCAAGCATCCAGTTCTGTTTTCTCCGCTTACCTAAGTTCTGCCCTATCAGGCCCAAAGCAGTTTCTTTATTCATTAGCCAACAAAAAAAACACATGAACAGAAAAAACTCCTACACACACAAGAGCAGTGGGCCAGAGGTTGATGGGGTTGTCTGAGGTATCCTGACTAAAACGGCATCAGAGAGGCTGGCTTACCTCACAAAGGGATGCAGGTATGACCACCTGGTAGGAGAGTGGAGTCATAGGGCAGAAGCACCTGGGACTTAAACTCCCACAGATGCCTGAGCTGGAATGGTGATGGAGAACAACCTGGGGCTACAGGCCATTTAATCTTCGTCTTCACTGCACACACAGGTACCCGTTATGGGGCAGAGCAGTTTCTTTAAGGCCCAAAGTTCAGCAGCATGGCTGAGAGCTTGGTTTAGACATGGTACAGGAAAGAGTGTCCAGGGTGGTCTTCGAGGGCCAGGAAAGTAATCCAGAGAACAGAGAACACAAAGACTCACTGAACAGTTAGCTCTGATTCACCTGTAACACATCAAAAAAGAAACACAGTTGTCCACTTGAGAGAGCCTGCTGCATGAGTAGATGGACATCACCTGTGGAGAGGGTGCACGGGGCCAGAATGATGGTGTCAGAGAGTGGGTGGATTAAAACCTCAGAATTACCCTGGGTATTTGTGTCATGCTCACACTCAGTGCCAGATGCATGTCTCTTAGTTCTGCCATTAAATTCTTTCTTTTTATTTCAAATTTTTTTTTAACATACTAACCACAGTTGCCCCTCTCTCCCCTCCTTCCACTCCCCGCTCCTCTCCACTCCAGCCCCATCTGCTCCTCAGGATAAGGCCTCCCATGGGGAGTCAACAAAGTCAGTCTGCCAGCACATTCTCTGCACCACCTAAGTGTAGCCTTTCCACTTCTCAAGAATCCTGCGGTGTCTCTTAAGCTCTCTGTTTGCTACTGTCTATACTGTACATGCCTTAACCAGTTTGCCCAGAGCTTAGATATTTCAACTCAATTCACCTTCTCTGGTAAGATGGGATAACCTCCAAAGCACATATGTATTCCAGGTTGTGACTTAACGTGCGAATGTCTCCTAGATTGAGGTAGGTTAACACAGGGCGGGACCAGCAGTGGTTAGCCTGGAAGCCTCCATCAAGCAGCCTTAAGCATTTTTTTTTGGCTTTTTACTAAGCTCATTTTCCTTCCTCGTAAAGGGGCCATTCAGTATTCAACCCCCATGGAAGATGGCAACGAGTGAGTGATAAGAGACACAGGGCTTGACAAGTCTCAGGATAGCAAGAAGGTCTGAGTTCTAATTAGCTGCCCAGCCAATGGGGGGAGGTTCTGGGGACACAGCCTTTACGGCCTGTATAGAATCTCAGGCAATGAGTTCTGTCTTTTTTGTTACCAAAGGGCCCACCAAGAGTTAATTTCTACATGGCTGCAAAGGACTTGCTACAGTATATATATATTTCTCTCACCATCACTCAGGAATACCAGGGTTCTAATGATAGAAATAGGGGGTGGGGGTGGGAATCAAATATGTATTTTTCATTATAGTAAAGTATCATAATGATGTTAACAGACATCCCTTCCTTTTAACCCACAGCAGTGTCAGGACTTGAGGTGAAAGGATTATTTGGCCTGCAGAGGCAGCGGGGCCTTACTGGCTACATCTACACCAGCTCTAGAAAGAAGAAAAGAATTTGGCATGTGTCTCCTTAAATGAGATACCATGGCCAGATTATTACAGGCCCTGCTATTCCTGGTGATCACAGTGGGCCTTGTGTCTAGGAGAGTCCAAGCCTGGGGCTCACCGAAGATTGTGAGGCCATTTGAAGACATCCCCGAAACCTATGTCTATGTGCAGCAAGCACTCTGGTATGCCATGAAAGAGTACAACAAGGCCAGCAAGGACCAGTACAATTTCAAGGTGGTGAACATCCTAAAATCTCAGGAGCAGGTAGGTGCAGTGTCTGCTCCTAATTCCTTTTCCCTTGGCCTTTTTTTTGGGGACAAAGATTAGTGTCAGAGATAGCTACTACATAGGAATGGAAACAGGGCCAAAAGATGTCTCTATGGTTAGTTCTCACTGGAGAATTCTCTTTGTAATTTCCTTGTTTCCTTCTCAGGATCCTTGCTATTTAAAAGTAAAACCCCAGGGGCTAAGAAGGGGGCTTGGTAAAGTGAGGACCTGAATTTGATCTCCAGCATCTATCTAAATGTTGGACATGACAGTGCATGGCTCTTGGGGCAGTGGCAGAGATAAGCAGACCCCTGAATTTTTTTTTTTTTTTGTCATCTAGCTTAGCAAAATCAATGAGCTCCAGGTTCTGTGAAAGTGATCCAAGAGGACATCAACCTGTGGCCTCTTGGTGCATGCAGGCACCCATATGCATGAATATACCTACCCACATGGATACATACATATGCCATATACATGTATACACACAATAACAAAATAATGTCAGCCAGGTGGCGGTGGCACATGCTTTTCATCCCAGCACTTGGAAGGCAGAGGCAGGCAGATTTCTGTGAGTTTTGAGGTCAGCCTGGTCTACAAGAGCTAGTTTCAGGAAAAGCTCCAAAGCTACAGAGAAACCAAAAAAACAAAAAAGGTCAATAAACAAATATAAAACAATTGTGAGAGGGAAATGAGAAAGATGTCAAGATAAGAATTCCCTCAAGAGGGTGACTTGATCGGGGGAGGAGGAGGGAAATGGGAGGCGGTGGCGGGGAGGAGGTAGAAATCTTTAATAAATAAATAAAAAATAAAATAAAAAAACAGATGTCAAAATGCAATTAAAAAAAAAGAATTCCCTCAAATAATCTCAAAACTTCTGCCAGGAGATATGGAGTTAAGGAAGAGCAGGCAAGATAGTCTATTCCTAAGAAGCCAATGGCATATTGGCTTACCAGAGAGAGGGGTTACTTGGTGCTGGTTTCTTCTATGACATTTAACTTGTATGACTCATTGACAGATTACAGACAGTCTGGAGTACTATCTTGAAGTAAACATTGCCCGGACAATGTGCAAGAAAAGTGTTGGAGAAAATGAAAACTGCTTGCTTCAACAAAATCCTAAAATGAAAAAGGTATGTAACTGACATGAGAGAAACGGCCCCTGTCTTACCTCTGTAAAAAAAAAAAAAAAAACAAAAAAAAAAAAAACGCTGCGAGGCCAGGTCTATGCTAGTTTCTTATTTAAACTCTGTGCTGCTTGAGACTGTGGTAGCCAGACTTCAGACCTGAGATGTTTCCATTATCTATCATTGACACCATCCTACTCCATTCTACAAGACATATACATACATATATACATGCCCAAACAACCAGAAAAACACACATATACAAGCACACATAGAGGGGGACAAATACATTACACGTGAAAGTAGGATTATTTCATGCGATTGTGCATTCTGGATAAACTTCTTCTGAACAATCACTCTGCTCCTTTGGTGTATACTGGCAGGAATATTGCAGATGGGCAAGTTGCTCACTATCATAGGTACAATGCCTCACAGAGGATGGCTGATAAAGCTGGAGCTACTCAAGCTTCATTCCTTCTGTTTGAGGCTTCTCTGGTACTCTTGATAATTGTCCAGTTTCTCACTTCCAGGAGTGACTTTGGGCCCCATCTAGGTCAAGATAACCTTCATAGAAATTCCAATAAATTGAAGCTTTTATTCTTTCTGCTTTTTAAATTGTTATGCATGATGCGTACTTTGATGCAATTTCTTGGTCATCTTTGCTTAAGGATATTATTCACGTATCATTCACTTTTGATGCCATAGAGGTATTTCAACTTTACACTTTTATTCTAAGTTAACGTGAATTTTTAGGACAGAGACTAAAAACACAAAGGTGCTCATTGCCCATCATGAGCGGGAGCTGCCCTTCTGAGACCAGGTCACACGTCTCTCTGAGGTTCTCCACATGAAGGATGCTTTGCTTGGTGTCTGGACAGATTTCCTACTTCTCTGAGAAGCACATGGCTCTGTGCTGTTCTAGTTTCATTGATTCCATGAAACAGGATCCACTGGGATCTAGGCACAGCAGAGGGCCTCTGTTGATCACAGGAAAATGGGTTGTAACTGGAGGCAGACTTGAAAGGTCAAACATTTCCTGTGTTCGGAATGCTTCTGTGAGGAAGTCTGACTCCTCTGTCTTAAGGATCAAGATTGACCATACACGCAGTGCAATGGGTATACTCGACTCAGTCTCTTAGTCTTCTTAAGTTAAATCCTGGGACCTAGAAAAAGGGACTTGTGTCATTTCCCCTTTTTTCATACTAACACACACTTTCCTCCCCTCTCTGGGGGTATATAACTCTGTGTGTTTTTATGTATATGCACATGTACATGTGGACCATTCTCTACCTTATTTGGGGGGATAAATTCTCTCATTGAGCTCACTGATTGGTAGACTGGCTGGCGACTGGGATCTGCCCGTCTCTGCTCACCTTGTGCTTGGGTTACACAGGTGTGAAACTATGACTGATTTTTTCACATGGGTGCTTGGGATCTAAATTAAGGTACTTTACTATGCCTTCTTTGTAGCTCCCTAATTAATTTTATTCTTGTCTTTTTTAGATGGTGTTTTGCATCTTTATTGTTAGATCCAAACCATGGAAATTTGAACTTAAAATGCTGAAGAAACAATGCAAAGATATCTAATCAGCATCCAGTATACCTCGCCACTCTCACTTTTAAATAAAGATGCTTGCAAGATAAAGGACCACCACAGCTGACCTGACCCACTGACTTCATTAATTTGTGTGTGTGTGTGTGTGTGTGTGTTTGGATTTGACACTGAGAAAGAGTGATGCTATTTTCTGAGGTTTTGCAGCCTTCTCTAGGTGGTGCCTTTATCTCTGAGGAGAGACAATCTGCTTCTAATAGATGGATGCTATTTCTAACCTAACCAAGTTCCAAACATAAATACTTTCCAATGTCCACAGTTGCTCCATGGGGTCCCTTCTTCACTCATTGAAGTTCACACAAGTGCATGGAATTAGAAGAACACTAGCAAAGTGCCTATCAGTTGCGTCACCATCTTTGAACTCATTCATTTCCCCATTTCAGTTCCACATCATTCCAGAGAAAGTCAGTTCCCACTTAGCTCATGCATGACAGGCTAAGGAATCCTCTAGAGAAGGCTTTTTTTTTTTTCATAATCTTAAGTAAGGGTTTGGGCAGATGGAGAAAGACAGTTGTGGTCTTGTATCAGAGCTCCCTTAACCTCCAAGTTCTGTTTGGTTCTGCTTGTCTCAAGACACAATCTGGCAAAATTCACAAAGAATTCTCCAATGATCTTCTGGTCGAGTGGTGTATTCCCTGCCTATAAACAAATAAGGGGAGGGCGGATTTGTTGGGGTCAACCAGAACACCAGTTACACTTCATAGCACAGCTGGACTGTACTTCATTTCCAACGATCGCTGGTCGGGACCTACAAGTCCATATAGTCTGTTGCCTTCATAGTCTTTCTGGAGCTTAGGGAGGAGATCAAGATGACACATGGCTCACAGAGAGCAGCAACTTCTGGCATTGTCTGTCTTCTGTGTGTGGTGGGTGAGGTTGCCACCCAGAGACCTGTTATAGGGTCAGATAGCAGGTATAATTGCCTGTGCCTCTTTTGATGAAAGGTTACACGTAATGGCACTCTTTCTGAGCGCTGACTGTGTAGTGATTGGGAACAGGGTGTGGGGCTCTAGGAGAGGAAGTCTTATAGAATTAGCCTCCCTGCCCTGAGAGCAGGCTGTATCTACTGCTCATTGTGGCTTCTCTGTGGTCTTGACCCTTTTCTATTGCTGTAAACATTTTTCTATCTGGGCTTCCCTATGGGCAAGGTACACAGACCTTGGGATTCCAGCTCTTGGAATGTTTGTCGGTAAGTCTTGGTTGATCCTAGAGAAAGGTGGGGCGATGTTCCTGCTGGCTCTTTCCGAATCTGAGAAACGTGTACCGATAAGATAGAGCATGGAGGGAGATTAGGGTTAATGTCCCCGTGCAGAGCCAGTCACTGGCCTTTGACAGAGTCACTGGTGTATCATCTAGAGTTCCCTATGGGGGAAGCTCAGGCAATTGGGTTGTGGTGCTGCTCCCCTAGCTGTGTGCATGGGGGCTGTGGAAATGGTGCTGGAAGAAGAAAGAGATTTGACCTTCACCGAGGGAAATTATACAGACCTGAACACAGTTCAGTGCGTTACATGGTTCTGCACAGGGGTGACCTTGGTCCCAGAAAATGAGGTCCAATACTCTTAGTTCACTTTTCTTTTTCTTTCTTTCTTTCTTTCTTTCTTTCTTTCTTTCTTTCTTTCTTTTTTTTTTTTTTTTT
>NW_026067989.1:5677723-5718086 GCF_014885135.2 Alexandromys fortis
TTGCCAGTTTTTTTTTTTTTTTTCCGAGACAGGGTTTCTTTGTGGTTTTGGAGCCTGTCCTGTAACTAGCTCTTGTAGACCAGGCTGGTCTCGAACTCACAGAGATCTGCCTGCCTCTGCCTCCCGAGTGCTGGGATTAAAGGCATGCGCCACCACCGCCTGGCTTACCTTGCCAGTTTTCTATGCAAGTCTTGTACCTACAACATCCAGGCAAGTGGTCTTTGTTGGTCACAGGCTACATCTTTTCAGTTTGTCAACTCTCTAAAAAGTCTTTCTCCTTGCCCTAACAATTTGTTCAGGCTGGCCAGGGCACACGCTCAGTCTAAGCTTCAGAACTTAGAACTCTGTCTTTCATGTATATTCCCTAATATAGGCAACAAGCCTGGAAATTTTTGCCAGTTTTGATTATTTACTTCTCTTATCATAGAAAGAGTGTATCTTCTGAGATGTTGGTGAAGAAGGAGCATGGTTCTTTTTCTGAACAAGGTAACACCTCTCTCTTCTGGGTAAAGAAAGGGACATGAGTCAAGATGTTCCCAGGTCTGCCTTCTATGGAGACCAACATACTTGAAGGAACTGCATGTCACAGATCCCCAGAAATGCAGCTAACATGAATAACTGAGGTACTATGATATGTCAGAGACTACAAAGACCATATCTGGATAGTCTGAGACAGGGTTAAGCACACTACCCTTTTTGTTCATTTGTTTTTGTTTTTCAAGACAGGGTTTCTCTGTAGCTTTGGAGCCTGTCATAGAACTAGCTCTTGTAGACGAAGCTGGCCTCAAACTCATAGAGATCCTCCTGCCTCTGCCTCGAGTGCTAGGATTAAAGGCATGCACCACCACTGCCCGGCTAAGCACACTACTTATAGAAGAAAAATATGAAAAGATAAACTGTTTTGGTGTTTGGGGGCCATGGGCTCTCTGTCCAATAACTCAGTGCTACTCCTGTGTCTTAAGAACAGCTATGAGCAATGCATAAATGAAGGAGGGTAATCGAGGATCAATAAACCACATTTATACAGCGGATGGTGGCCTGGAAATAGCTCTTGGGACATAGTTGACAATCTAACATTAAAAGACAAGGGTGGGAACCATGTACAACCATTGGGAAGCAGGGAGAAAATGGTCCCCACTTCCAGGAAGGAGACAGGCAAAGGTTGTGTGTGGCCATAGCTTAGGGTTACTCAACATAAAGGGGTGTGGAGACAACAAGGTTTATATTAACAACAACGTGTTACCAAGGCACACGAGAGTCCACTAGTGGAAACCATTGCTGAGAATACTGCAAGGATGAGAAGTGGAAAAAAATTAGAGGCTAGAAGAAAGCTCAAGGGACAGAAAGCAAAGTGACAGAGGAAAAAAAAACCTAATGTTCGTTCTATCTATCTATCTATCTATCTATCTATCTACCTACCTACCTATCTATCATCTATCTATCTATCTATCTATCTATCTATCTATCTATCTATCTCTATGTCTGTAATCCCATAACCTCAGAAAGAGACACAGAAGGATTATGAGTTCATGACTTGTCTAGGCTGTATACTGATACCGTATTCTCAAAACAAACAAAACAAACATAACAATAAAATCAAAAGAATAGAGAAAGAAGTCACCATAGTCATTATCCTACATGCATCTACCAATGAGTTAGAAATATATAATAAAACCCATATATATGCATATATATAGCTATATATATATAGTTAAAGAACTGAAAACATGGTGATGGTTAAAAATTTTGTTTTTCAAAAGATGTGATCAGGTGCCACAACTATAGTAAAGGAAGTTTATTTCATTGCCTTTTTGCTAAGGACATTTGGAAGATGTATGGTCAGCAATAAAAGTGTGTGTGTGTGTGTGTGTGTGTGTGTGTGTGTGTGTGTGTGTGCACATGCACACAGAGACCACATCTGAGGTCAGTTGTCTTTATTGCTCACACCTATTTCCTTGAGACAGTGTCTCTCACTGAACCTCCAACTGCACAAGCAATTGCTCTGTCAGTAGTTGGACCAAAGCTATTAAGCAACAAGGAAGTGATACAGGACAGTGGTCTTCATTCTCAACCTAATCCTGTAGGCCCCAGACCAGTGGTGCTCAGGCAGGCTTTGCGCATGTCCCATGAGCCTCCAGCAGCTGTGCCTCCTCAGACTCAAAGCTTATTCTCCTCTCTTATTCTTTGCATCTCAGTCGCTCCTTGCCTCACTGACTTCCACTAACACACACATATGTCTTAGGGCCAAGTCTCAGATTTAGTATTCAAATCTGGAGGGTTCTGATAACAGCTTCTCTGTCCCATTGAAGATCAGGAGCAGATGTGGCTGACCACATCTAAGTATGCTCTTCCCCATTGGCTGATTCTCTCCAGCACATCCTGTTTGGTGTCCTGTTCCTCTTTCCAGGACTGGGGGTGATTTAAAAACCAGACCATGGTGGCACCTGCATTTAATCCCAGCACTCAGAAGGCAGGGGCAGGCAGAGCTCCAAATTCAAGGCCAGCCTGGTCTATATAGTGAGTTCCAGGGACAACCTGGGTACACAGAGAAACCCTGTCTCAAAAACAAAAACAAACAAATGCAAACAAACAAACAAACAGACAAAAACCACAAAACCAAAGCCCAACCAGAAACAAATAAACCCCAAAATCAAAAAACAAAGCAAAACAAAAATCTTTGTTGGAGCAAACAAGAATAGGAGAGGGTGTAACTCAGAGAGACGTCTGAGAAGGTGGAGTCTGTGCCCGAGCTGAAGAGACTATGGGCTAGAGCTGGGCCTGATAAGCAAGCTCCTGTGGGGCCGACGGGCTGAGACAGGCAAGGCAGTGACTGTGAGATTCTGGCACCATGGCCTATGCACAGGAAAGGAAAACTCTCCCTTGTGCTCTTCTGCTGCTCTTCGTGAGCTTCCAGGCCCTCATCACTCCTGTCTCAAAGGCCGATGAGGAAACGGCCGCCTCTATTTACTTCCTTCCCACAGTGGAGTTTGCTGTGGACACGTTCAACCGGAAAAGTCAGGAGGAATAAGCCTACAGGGTGGAACATATCCTGAGTTCCTGGAAGGAGGAGGTAAGTGACCACATCCTTGCCTGTCCTGCCTGAATATACCTGCTACTCAGTGAGGGACAGGAGAGGGCAATCCACCTCTTTTGCAGGTTATGGATGACCTAATTCAGCCAGTTTCAATGTTTAACATACTTTTTCCACACAAATTCTTTTAAAATTAGATCATGTTCTATCCACATGCACGATACACATGCCATTCTTATTGGTTTGAAACACTTTAAATGAGTAATTTTAGAGTGAGCATTTCTTTTTAAAGATTTTTATTATATTCATTCATTCATTCATTTAATGTGTGTGTGAGTGTATGTGTGTATGCATGTGTGAGTGTATGTGTGTGTGAGTGTGTGTGTGAGTGTATGTGTGAGTGTGTGTGTGTGTGGTGTATGTGTGTTGGCACACACAGAGGTCAGAGAATAAAGAGAGGAGTTGGTTCTCTTTTTCCACCATGTAAACATTGGATATTGAGATCAGGCTGTCATCCTTGGTGACAAGTGCCTTTACCTGATGAGGCATCTCACTGGCCCCAGAACAGACATTTTTAAGCAGATAAACCACTCAGTATGTGAAAGATTCACACACATAAAGGTGCTGGTAGGTGAAGCTGAAAAATAAGTCAGACACAAAATTTAAAACAAACAAACCAAAACAGTAATTGGTAAAAAAAAAAAAATGGATAAAGTAAAACAAAGATAAACAGAAAAGAGGCTGGGGAATCATGGAGCACAGACAGAGAGCACCAGACAGCTCCTCTTCTCAATTCCCTCCTGCTCTGGGCCCCTGGCTGGCCCACTCTTCCCACTGACCACATCAGACCCTCTTTATCTTCCTATAACGCCCTTACAGAATGCGGTGAGGATAGCAACGCTCATCTCCAGTGCTGCACTTCTGGCTGTGAGGGAGGGGCACTCAGTTCTCCTTCCCTGGCAAGGGAAAGGCCGAGGGCCTCTAACCCTGCCCAGCGCTGAGGCCTCTGAGATCACTGCTCAACATCTAAGTGGTTTTCAGAAGCACACACTGTAAAAGGAACAAGGCTTCTCCTAAAACACTGCTCTGGGCTGAGCTTGCACTGCAGGTGTGTTACTAATAGCTCAATTGAAAAAGTATCTGGAGATCTGTGTCAGGGCTGACTATCCAGGAAGCACTGGTAAAGCCACCACCCTGCCAGAGCATGTCCTGAGTTCTCTGGGAATGCAGGTGTAAGTTCAGGTGTCTGCTGAGAGTGAAGTCTGGGTTTTTATGGCAGAATGTGGGTTACAGGGACTGGAGATAATGGACTCAGCCTTGACGTTTCTGCTTTCCAACAGGTTCTTCCACTTTGGGTTCTTAACTCTCTAATCTAGAGACTGCCTCCCTGGCTTCTGTCTCCATAAAGTTGACACCAGGCCTTGGAAGAACTCCAAATGAAGAAGAAGCTGGAACACACACTGAGCACAGTCACAGAGTCTCTTAAGTGGCTAGAAGGGTCTGTTCACTTTAATTTTTTTTCTGTGTGCAGGTGAATTTTCCAACTGTTTACTCCATGAAGCTTCAGCTGCGTAGAACCGTGTGCAAGAAATTTGAGGAAAGCCTTGACACTTGCCACTTTCAGCAGAGCTACAGTCCAAATAATGTAAGGCAGGGCACACACCTCCATGGTTTTTACAGCTGTGAGGGCTACAGGGACGGACTGGGACAGTAGGAACTGGGCAGTTAGTCATGAGACATCTATGGTCACAAGCAGAGAAAAAAATGAATGGACACAAGTTTCTAGTACTTAGCTTCCTTTTCTCACTTGAATGCAGTGCAGGTTCCAAACCCAGGAAATAGTGCCGCCCCTAGTAGGCTGGGTCTTTCTGTAATTAATGTAATCAAGACAATCCCTTACCAACATTCTTGCAGGCCTACCTGATCTAGGTCATCCCTCACTGAAACAATCTTCCCAGATTTGTAATAAGGATGCTTCTAGTTTGTTCCTGGCAGCTTAGCCCCAAAATAACCACACAGAAACTGTATTAATTAAATCAATGCTGGACCCATTAGCTCTAGCTTCTCATTGGCTAACTCTTACATATTAATTTAACCCATTTCTATTAATCTGTGTATTACCACGTGGCTGTCACTTACCAGTTAAAGTTCCTAGTGTCTATCTCCAGTGGGCTACATGGCTTCTTTCTGACTCTGCCTTCTGCCTTCTTCCTTCTTCAGTTTAGTTTTCCCCACCTAGCTCTGTTCCTTGCGCAGGCCCAAGACCGTTTCTTTGTTAACCAATGGTCATCACAACATACAGAGGGAAATCCCACATCATCCCAGATGATTCTAGATCATGTTAGGTTGATAGTTGAAACCAGCCATCACAGTTGGTAATCCTAGCAGGGTGCTTCATTACTGTTAGGTATGTGAATCACACAGGGACATCCTAGATATTTGCCTGTAGGTCACTGTCTGCTGCCCATGGAATGGAAGCAAGTGTCCTGGGTTACCATGGGGCTTTCGATCAAGATATGGGTCAACACTTGCCAAGGGTTCACTGGATAATCATGTCCAAAGGCCCTCGTCTCCTTCTACTACCTATTGGCCTATGGAAGTGAAAGGGTGAAATGGATGCTATTTGAAGCACAAGCCACAAACTTCCTTCACCGTCTCCTTTCAATGTCTTCTCTTATTCTTTTCCCTCAGACCTTCATCTGCCTGTTCACTGTTGGTACCTTTTTCTGGGTAACAGAGTTCAAGCTCTACAAGCATGAGTGCTCATAGTTCCTCAGGTTGGAGTCATCATGAAGAGGTTATCCTTGGCAGGGCCTCTGTGTGCTCATGTCCCTTGTTTGGTAACATTGTGTAGTGCCAAGACTGAGTATGCCGATAATAACCAAGAAAATTTCATATTGCTCTTGTTTCATCATTTAGAATAGCTCATTAAATATTGCATTTCTGACAACTTTCCGCGTGTGTTTTTAGAGGAAGAACCATGGGCTTGGTGGTGGGGACAGTTTGAGTTTCTAAGATGTTCCCCTAACCTTGACGCTCCTGATGGGGGAACAAAGGAGACATAAGTAACTAAGATGTATCAGAATTGCTGTCACAAAGTCAGGAAGCACAAGGGCTGTGGTCTCCCAGGGTATCAAATATCCATACAGGGCCCAGGTAGATCTTCAGCCACTCTTACCTTAGCGTATGTGTGCAGCCTCTGATCTTCAGAGAGTGGCTTTCATGATTCCCTGGTGACAAAATGAGCAAGTAGGGTTTAGATTTGCTAAAGAATTGCTGATTACTTAATTTCTTAATCAGTCAAGGTGTCCATAAAAATAGTTAAGAATATAGAGTTTGGAAAACTCAATTCCCAAGATTATTAACAAGGACACTTAAACGCTAACTAAAAATCACTGGACTCTGGGCTAGAGAGAGAACAATTAAGGGCATGTATTGCTTTTTACAGAGAACCTGAATTTGAATTTCAGGACCCTCTTCTGGGCTCTGAGGGCACCTGTACCCACATCTGCACATACTCCCATACACATCATTAAAAGTAAACTAAATCTTAATAATCTCTGCATGACATCACCTAGCTGGTGAGAGAGGGCTTCATAGTATTCATCGTAGAAACCTCAGTTTGAGCAAGGGTGGGCATGTGAACACATCCTCACAAATGCTCTGACATCAGGTGAAATTTTAGCACCTAAGGTAAGCGCAGAAATAAAAGGAGACACGCTCACCAGGAATGACAGTTTTACATCACCCTTTTCAACTGTCCCCATCTTCAGGAAACGAATGTTCTCTCTGGTGGTGAGAGAGGACTATAATCTGCTTCGGATGCCAACAATAGATTTGCCTTGGTGACTTCCAAGTACAGCCATATTGCACACCAACCTCAGTACCAAGCAGGCCCACAGTCTGGGATTCTAGCCCCACTCTGAGTAAGGATGCTTTTATTGGTTATAGAGTCTAGAACAACCCAAGGAGAATCTGGCATACCATGTCGGCCAGGTTGTCCCTAGTGATCAGAGCTACAAACCTTCCCCAGTTTCTAGGCTGTTCTTCCATGATCTAAGCTTTATCTTGACCCCAGCAGAACAAGAATCATGGGTCCATCATGTTCCAGCAAATAGGCCTATTCTGATAGATTCCATTGTCCCCAACCATGTTAGCAGGTTTGTTTTCAGGATGACCCTATAGACATGGGCTAGGCCCAGCTCTTCAGGCCAATATCTAAACCATCACCTGTTATACCTTGCTTGTCCCAGGCTTAGGTCAGAAGGTGGTAGAACCTTAAGAGCTGGAACCTAGTGATGAAAGCTAGATCATGGGGATACTTACTTATAAGAGATATGTGGACATCAATCTTTTGTTTTCTTTTTGTGTCCTAATTTCCTTTGAATTTAGAAGCATTGTCTAGATATAAGTTCCTACATGATGTATTACCTCCTCAAAACCACACAAGTACCAAACTAACAAACCGTGGACTAAAAGCTTCAAAACTCTAAGGTCAAATAAAGTTTCCCCCTTTAAGATGACTTTCTTAGTTATTGCACCGAAGCAACAAGTTGACTAATCTTTGTGTGTCTCTATCACCTGGGAGATGGAGACAGTACTCCACCATTCCAGCTCTGTCACCAAGACATCTTCAGTCATAGCCAATGAGTCCTCACCATTACCAGGAACTCAGGTCATCAGAATACCACACATGGTTCAAGGACAACATTTGCTTTTTACTTTTGTTTTGTTTTATCACATTTATTTTTTATGTGCATGGGTTTTACCTGCATGTATATCTATATAACAGTCTGTGTGCCTGGTGCCTGGGCAGGCCAGAAAAGGGCTTTAGATTGCCTAAGACTGCAGTTAAAAATATATGTGAGACACCATATGGGTACTGAGAATTGAACCCAGGTCCTGTGGAGCAACAGCCAATGCTCTTAACCACTGAGCTACCTCTTTAGCCCTGACAACACAATTCTTGAATTGTCACCAGTTGCTTAGTGTTCTTATGGTTCTGTGATTAGGAAGAAACTTTCTACAGCCAGAGAGGAGTTTTGCGAGTCTCCAAGGCAGCACCAAGGACAACAAGCCTCAGCAGCATGATCAAATACCATCAAGCATTTGCGATCACCCAGACAAGAATATGCAAGAGAGCTGGGCTGTGGCAGGGCATGCCTTTAATCCCAGCACTCAGAAGGCAGAGGCAGAAGCAGGCAGATGTCTGTAAGTTGTGAGTTTGAGGCCAACCTGGTCTACAAAGTGAGACCAAGGACAGCCAGAGCTGTTACACAGAGAAACTCTGTCCTGAAAAAAGAATGTGCAAGTTAAGCCCAGAAAGACTTCACACTCCCACAGCACAGGGTCTGTGTCTACTTGTAGAATGAACTGTGATACTTTGCAACAACTAGTGACCTAAGCCCACCTCAGGCCATGCCTCAACAAGGTTTGTCGACATTAACAGTCACCTCCATGGCCTTTGTGATCCCCGTGGTTCCTCATTCCACTAAGCTGATCTCATATGTAGAATGCAGTTATAAACCCTGCATGATCAAGGAAGAGTGGCTGCGTTTCAACAGGATGTGCTATTGACATGAGCATGTTGTGGTTTAGGTAATTCTTGATCTCGGGTTCCAAAACCTTCGTAAGAGCCCTCTGGGTGGTTCTGGGACTCACTCAAATGCCAGCCCATTGCCAGTTGTCACCCTAACTAGCATTGATGCCCTGTCAGCTCAGAGCTTCTGGATCCTTCGTCGTCCTAGGCAATTCTGTTACTTTAAACAATTCCAGCAAGAGAATTCACAACTGTTTGTTGTACAGTTATAATCTTTGCAGTATAGCATGGAAACTAGTATTTTCTTTTAAATCACCTCATTACATTGATGCCAAGAGAGAAAGGCTATTTTCCCAAACATTCCCAAGAAAAGAGAGACTTGTACCTGCTTGATAACACCTCTGTGATTTGTAGTAAAAATTAGCAGGAGTTGAGCAATGCTCAGCTTTTGAGTGACAGTCAAGCTGTTAGAATCTCAAATCTAGGGACTGGAGAGATGGCTCAGCGATTAAGAGCATTGCCTGCTCTTCCAAAGGTCCTGAGTTCAATTCCCAGCAACCACATGGTGGCTCACAACCATCTGTAATGGGGTCTGGTGCCCTCTTCTGGCCTACAGGCACATACAGAGACAGAACATTGTATACATAATAAATAAATTTAAAAAATTACCAAAAAAAAATCTCAAATCTACGTTGTCTTCTTTCTTCCTACTTACTGAGACCTGGAAATGCTCACTGGAACAGTTGACTGTCAAATTTCCCAGAGAAAACTACCCATTCTAAAGGGTTCCAACAGACTGTCCTCTGGGGGTGGCATCTTTTGTGTCCCAGACTACCAGCTAATAGTCACTCGGAATTTTTATATAATATTCCATTATCAAATCACTGCAGGTGGAGCAGAAGGAGAGAGAGCATGAGCAAAAAACTCAGGACTGAGAGAGGTGCACCCACACACTGAGACAATTGGAACTCACCAAGGCCAGCTGGACTGGGTCTGAAAAAGCATGGGATAAAACTGGACTCACCGAACATAGCGGACAATGAGGACTACTGAGAACTCAAGAACAATGGCAATGGGTTTTTGGTCCTACTGCACGTACTGGCTTTGTGGGAGCCTAGGCAGTTTGGATGCTCACCTTAATAGACCTGGATGGAGGTGGGTGGTCCTTGGACTTCCCACAGGACAGGGAACCCTGATTGCTCTTCAGGCTGACGAGGGAGGGGGACTTGATGGGGGATCTCACATCTGATGAAAAACTAAGATAAAGAAAACTTTTAGAAATAAAATTTGTAGCCTTCACTTGGGCAAAGAAGAACACACACACACACAAATATACATACATATATTATATGCATCAGGAATGTCCAATGACAAAGCTATGTTCTACCATTGTCTTTATTAGGGTTACTATTGCTGTGATTAAACATTATGACCAAAAGCAACTTGGAGAAGAAATGTTTTTTTTTTTTTTTTGACTTACATATCCAAAGTCACAGTCAGCCCATTAAAGGAAGCCAAGGCAGGAACTCAAACAGGGCAGGACCCAGGGAGAGGAGCTGTTGTAGAGGTCACTAATGAGTGCTGCTTACTGACTTGCTTAGCCTGCTTTCTTAGAGAACCCAGGACCGCCAGCCCAGTGATGATATCACTTAGAGTGGGTTCGACCCTTCCTCATCAATCATTAATTTTAAAAATGCCCCAAAGCCGGATCTTATGGAAACATTTTCCCAATCGAGGTTCCTTTTTTTTTTTTCCAAATAATTCTAGCTTGTGTCAAGTTAATGTAAGCTAGCCAGCATACGCATCATGAACAACAAGATTTTATAGACTGAAAGGAGAAGAAAGCTGAAGAGACACCATATTTCAATGGCTAAGTAGTTGATTCTATGTGCACTTTGTGAGAGGAGGGCCTACGTGTTTATTTTCTGGAGACAGAGTGTAATAAAAAGGTTCTGGGCAATTGTAGGGTTTTTTTTTATATCTTTGAAAAGCATTATTTTCAAGGCAGCTAGAGTTTTAGCTCGGTGAACATGTTGAGGTAATTTCTGGTTTTTATTTTATTGGTAGAGTAGATTACAAATTTTTCTTTTTACTGATTTTGTTATTTGAAATTTTTTGCCTGTGTTCTACGTATTCTGATTCCCTTATCCTTATCTTCCTCTCATCCCTGTTAATACCCCACCTTTCCACCATCCCCACATTTTTACCAGACTCGTGACCCATGGCTTTGTTTTGTGACCATCTAGTTTATCAGGGAACTTTGTATGACACTTGGATTGGGACTATCTTTTGGAGTTTGAGGGAGTCGTCAGTAGGTACACAACTAAATGCGATGATTCTTCGTCTCCTAATAGTTCATCAGTGAAGAGTAGGTTCTCTGAGTCCTTCTGTCCATGACTGACTGCTGATGGGATGGTACCTGTGTAGACTCAGGGAAGACATCCACAGATGCTGCATTTGTCTTTGGAATGATTGTGTCTTCTGTATCCTCACCTCCAGGGGACACCTCTGACCTTCTTAGGCACATGAACATACACATACTACACACAAATACACATTAATAATAATAATTTTTAGAAAGGAATCTCTAAAATTCAGAGAACATTGTGGAAGAAGGAACAGAAAAAAAATGTAGGAGCCAGAAAATAAAGAGACGAGACGTGAAATAAACACATAAAATCCCAGGCACTTGCAAAAAGCATAGAGCTTCTTAAGCCTGTATTTGCTGCTTCCTAGGAACATCAGGCATCTTCAGAAAAAGGAGCAGGCGTGGACCAGTGCTGTGGGTCCCAGTCAGGGAAGCCCCGTAGAACAAGTATTTTTCAACATGTTGAACTGTTTTGAGCGTGGGGTGCTGATGGTGAAGGAGCAGATGAAGGTCTAAGGGAGCAATCAAAATAGAACAGGGGATGGAGGAGGCTCAGGAAGCCTGTGGTTTATTGTCAGGATCCTGTCTACTCAACTTTATCCCTTTCTTGACCAGCAGTTGGAAGATTTTGGCCTTTGATCTACAGGTGTAACCACCAACTCAAACTCTGCTTGAGTGGTGAACTGTCTGCATCTGGGCTTTCTCTTGATACAGAGGCATTTGGGTGATTGTCCTTACCCAATAAATAAGTGACCCACAGAAGAACTTCTGGACTGTTACTGTGTGATGCAAGCTCCCAGGAAACAGTAGGGGATGCTCTGTTCCAGAAGGAGTTGACTACTGTCAGACATAAGTCATTAGTCAAGCTACTAATTTTTCTTGATGGGAGTCTACCAGCCCTGGATGGCATTATCCCAAGAATTAGATTGCCATTCTCATTGTCCCTCAGAAAAGCTGCTGGTCCTTCTGCTGGGCATAGGTTCTGAAGTGCAGACAGTGGGGCCCCTTCTCTCACTCCTTTTTCAGGCTGTATGTCAGTGAAGGGTCCCTAATATAGCATCAGAATTCACTAGGTTCTTTCCCCTGAATCCAGGAGAGGAGGGTGACCACCAAACAATGAGCAATTGCTACTCATGCCCAAGATGCATGGGCATCATGAAGCCTTGACATCAACAAGGAACAGGCAGCTAATACTGGGAGTGGGCAGAGTTGGGGGCACAGGTTGGCCAGGCCTCTGTACCCAGGCTGCCTGCCTTTTGGGACTCTTTTCTCATTAAGGCTTAGGAAGAAATTCTGGGAAATTCACCACTGGTCACTTCCTGGGTCTTTAAGGATCTCTCTGTCATCTGCTCTTGCACCCCCCTCTCTCCCTGGCAGCACCCACAACTGTGAAAGGGGTGGATGCTGGTGCCCCGCCTTACTTTTTCCAGTTCAGGGTCATCCTGAAAGGGGCAGGTGTCCAGGCTATCCTCAAATGTCTTACAGATGGTCCTTCTCAGCCTCAGCTTCACGAGGAAAGTTGCTGGTAGCTTTTCCTGAAGAGAGAAAAAGCCTGACATGAGAAGACCCTTCTTGCTGCCTGTTTATACACCGGCCTCAGGTCTGTGGTCAGTATGGGGGAGAGACCTGGACTGTCTCCTGAATTTGGAGCTTTCCAAGGCCTGGCATCTCTTTCATGGAGGTGAAAGTCAAGGGCATAGTCTCTACCTTGGAGAGTTAAGAGTTCAGAGGTGGCAGTCTGGTAGAAGCTAGGTGAAGTCACAGGCTGAGTCATATACCACTAATATATCATCTGCCTCAAGTGTCCACATTCTACTCTACCAAATGAGGCCTAAGCTTAACTCTCAATAGGTGTCGGAACCAATACCTGAATTCCTAGAGGACAGGCTCTGGGAGGGTAGTTGTTCTGCTGGTAAGTCAGCCCGAAGAGATGAAGCCAGAAATGCAGTATACTGTCACAACTGTCACCTGATCTCCATCAAGAAAATGCTCGTGTTTCAGTCACTGTGCACCAGCACACAGGATCGAAATGGTGGCTTTAGGGATAAGTTTTTATAATGTGTGCTCTAGAAACCTCCTCCTGCGTTTTCCCACTGTCTCGCCCTCATCCTTTCCCTAGCCTCTCATCCTTCCCATTCTTTCTTCCCACAAGGCCAATCCTGCCTATAGCTAATCCATAGCCATAGTCCACAGGTGAGACTCCAGCCCAAGAGAGCTCAGACAACAGAGTCATCTAGTGCTCTGCAGAGGGTCCCAGAGGTCACAGCGCTGTGTAGGGCTGAAACCCCTCTGCCTTTCTTCTGCTGAGGAAGGAAGAACAAAGTATCCCTTACCCATGACCACAAGGGTGACATTAGAAGATAGTATTGACATCTTAAGGACATTCTGTAGGCATCCCATTACCAGAGATCATTTTAGGATGAAGAAGATGGTCTGATATGGTCAATGAGATGAGTGAGTCTGCCAGGGGCCCAGAGTAAGAGGGAATTGAGAGAAGGAACTGAGCCGGCAGGTGGCTCCCAAGTCAATTAGCTTGTCCCTGGCCACAAGACAGCTGGTGAGTCCTCACTGCCTACTCTTTTGTTCACTCTCTCAGTTTTTG
This sequence comes from Alexandromys fortis, assembly GCF_014885135.2. Classification (NCBI taxonomy): domain Eukaryota; kingdom Metazoa; phylum Chordata; class Mammalia; order Rodentia; family Cricetidae; genus Alexandromys; species Alexandromys fortis. The sequence continues at coordinate 5,691,264 of NW_026067989.1, forward strand.
TAATTGCTCATTTGTGTGCATGTGTGTGCACATGTGTGTGCATGGAGCCTAGAGCAACACCAGAAATTTTTCTCAGCAGCTCTTCTCTTTACTTTTTGATGCAGGATATCTCACCGAAACTGAAGCCCAGCTAGACTAGGCTGGTCAAAACCAGTACCTCTCCAGACCTTCCTATCTCTGCCTTCCCAGCGCTAGGATTACACGTGTGCATCTGTGAGTCAGGCTTTTCACATGGGTGATGGGGATCCCAACTATCATCTCTCCGTTTATCTGGCAAGCATTTTACTGGCGGAGCCATCTTCCCAGCCCGCCAATTGCTTTACCATTTGAGTATCTTTGTAAGTTGTCCATGTTCCTCTAAAGAAAACCTGACCATGTTCCTGTAAGTACCCCTAATTAAACTCATTTGATCAATAACAAAAAAAGATAGACAAGCAGAAAAGGTATGAGTTGGGAAGAGGAAAGAAATAAACAAGGGTGGGAGAGGGACANNNNGAAAGAGAGAGAGAGAGAGAGAGAGAGAGAGAGAGAGAGAGAGAAAGAGAGAGAGAGAGAGAAATGGGAGATGGATATTGTGAAAATACACTATATGCATTTATGAGCCGTCACACAAAGCCTATTATTGTGTACGGTAAATATACACTAGCAAAAATCTTAAATTGTGATTTGACATATTTTCAGTCTTTGTCTGTGGAACTTTTGTGCAAATATTTTCTTACTCGGTAGAAATATCTCCCTAGGTGCACCTATTCTAAAGTTATTAATTATTATTATTATTTTGACATAAATATCCAGATCTTCTTATGTGAGTAGACCTAATTTAAAAGAATGTATAAGCTAAAAAAGCATTCTAAACCACTGAGAACAACTGATTTGTCATATATAACTCAACCACAGACTGCAAATGTCTAAGAGACTGTCTTGCCGGCTCCGTCAGGAAACAGGAACTGTAGTAGACAAGGTCACCCACCTGTACCTTTGAGAAACCCATGATGTGAATCGTTCTGTAGGCATACTCGTCCTTGTTCTGACTGTTGAATGCACTCACAGCAAACTTCACTACGTCAGGGTCACTGACTGGCTTATCAATGTAGAGTTTATCCTTTTCCGAACACCATGTGTGAGCTCCCTGGGCTTGGAAACCCAAGAGAAGTAACCATAATGCCGAAGACAGAGCCATCTTCCCAGCTGCGCACGGTATGCCTCCTGTAAGGTCTGCCACTGTCTCAGCTTTTACAGCCCTACTTGCTTAGGTCTAACCCTTAAGTTCATTTCCTGGGCCCAAACTCCTCCCTCAGGGCCTCCTCTCTGCCATCACAGGAAGTTCCTTCCCCCACTTGGTACCACCTCTCCCAGGCAAAACTGTTCTTTCGCCTCCTGTCCTGGATGGAGCAAAAGGGGCCAGGCAGGTGGTTTGGGGAGAACAAGCAAGGGAGAGGCAGAGGGGCCCCTGATCTGAGTCTAGCCACGCTTGTTTCCTGTGCCTCTCAGTGTGCAGCAGAGCCTCCTTCACGTGTTGCTTTACAGGAAGGGGCTGAAAGATTTATGCTGACACCAGGTTTTAGGGAAAGGTCATTTCTGGGCGGGCCACTGGAGGAGACAATAACCCAGGAAAAGACAGATTTAAGGTGTGTGAGAAGATGAGCGTTTTGATAAGAGAGAATTGGAGCCTCTTGAATTGATGTCAGTTGTCTCCGCTCTTGACTTGACATTCCCAAGGAATGTTCCTCTGCGCCCCAGCCGGAGCAGGCATTCTTCTGCAGGGCCCTGGGAGATGTTGCAGGCCTTGAGGTGTCTAGAGTGGCGGGATCCAATCTCCCTAAATCCGGTTTCTTAGTCCCAGGGGTGTGCCGCTCCACCACTGTGCCTCATCCTAGCTAGCACGTCAGAGCCATCTCCTTGTGGGGTTCAACAGAGGGGTGGGCATTTGCACCTAGAGTAGGGGACCAGAGGGGGAAGAGATCCCTCGGGGTGGTGAGGAATGTGCCTGTTCTGTGGGCGCTGGTGCCCTCTTGTGGTCCGGATCATTACAGCTCAGGAAATACAATTTCTGGGTGGGATTTCTGGAGAGATGGTCATAGTCTCCAATCCAAGCAGCTAACTGGGAAGACACGTCTGAATCACTCCTTTGACTAATACCGAGGCCTTGTTCCCACGGGCGAAGTGGGAACCTGAGTCTCACTGTAAGTCGCTATGGGGAAAAGCCATGTCCACATTATAGCACACGAGGTTCAGTCTTCTGCCCTTTTAGGAACCTAGGTTTTATCTTTCAAGGCATTTGTCTTCCTGGGAAGTTGAAATTACAAGCAAGTCATTCACTCTGGAGAGCGAGGCGAGACACTGGGGTGAACAGGACTGTGAATCTGGGAACCTGTGAGAGATGTGGGTTGACCATGAAGAAAACTGTTTCATCAGTGGACCCATCTGGAGAGACTGGAGTGTTTAGGTGATTTTTCTGGGTAAATACAATGCAGTTTCTAGAGGCAATAGCAGGAGGCAAAGAAGGCAATAAGATCTTTGGTATTAGATGCACAGGAGTTTGAGTCTCTCTCATAGCTCTGGGATCTTTTACTTTATGTTAACTTCAGTTTCCGTGGCCATAAAATCAGAATTATCCCCCTCAGGGAACTGTGAAAGCGAAGGTGATGTGGTGAGCGTGGCACTGACAGAATGCCCCTCAGGACAGACACTCCACAGTCTCTGTCATGTTTATCCCCATTGCTGATTACAGGGAAATTGTCCCTGGTTCAAGCATTAATCCTTCATCATCAGGTAGGTTACAAATAAGTTCTCATGGCTCCAAAGTATCTAAGATGCAGAATAGACGTGCAGGAGGATGCTGGAGTCGGGGGCTCGTAGGACTCAGCCACCTTTTACCAGGTTTCCCGGGATGCTGTGGATGCAGGTTAAGAACTAGACATAGGGGCTGGAGAGATGGCTCAGAGGTTAAGAGCACTGGCTGCTCTTCCAGAGGTCCTGAGTTCAATTCCCAGCAACCACGTGGTGGCTCACAACCATCGGTACTGAGATCTGGCGCCCTCCTCTGGCGTGCGGGCATACATGGAGGCAGAATATTGTATACATAATAAAAAAATAAATCTTAAAAAAAAGAACTAGACATATACATTGTCATGTGGTTTTAGTTCAGACTTTTGGTCTAATTCAGGTTGAGATCAGAGTTCAATAAAACTAATTCTGGATAATGAAACTGCACAGTTCCCTTTGAAAAGCTCTATGTTGGCTGTCTGTCTGTCTGTCTGTCTGTCTGTCGTGGCAAACCACTCGAGATGCACACCTTAGAAAGAGGGAAGACTTGTTTGCTTACAGCTTCAGAACTCTCAGTCAGTGGCTGCTTGACCCCCCTGCTTTCATTGGTGAGGCAGAATATCATGGCTGGGGAGGCCTGTGGTAAAGCCGCAGAGAAAGGAGAGAAGGGGTATAGACCAGGGGGCGGGGCGTGATTTATCGAAAAGTTTGCATTTTGCAAAGATTTCAGTCTTTCCTTCTGCCTCTGTTTCTCTCCTATGACATGGTCAGATGCCACATTTAAACTCTGTGTGGCCTTTCACAGCACCTTGTACCCGTTGGCTAATAAAACATACCCACCCACATGCCCCCTCTCCAGTGTCAGAACAAGTCCTGAGCTCTTTCTTTATTGGTAACAACTTTAGTTTCATTTTAAATAAGGCACAAGCCATAGCTGAGACCCTCGAAGTTTTTTCCCCAGTCACTGGCCCTTACAATGGCCCTCTGTCCTGAGAGCTTTCTCCGCAGAGCTGCTTTTTGGAATCTTCCTGCCTCGAACAGCACCATGTCCACAGTACACAATGTTCTTGAAATTTTCTCTCTGACAGTTTTGGGCAGTGTTTACTGCTCCTAGTTCCAAAACATTCTCTTTAGGCTTGGCCAATGTGGCCATTGTGGTCTTTCCCCCCTTTTTTAATGGCTCTCCAGGCCCAGACAATGGCTGCTTTCTCCTGGAAATCATTCCATTCAGAGCCCTTTTTGGATCTCTTGAAGCGGTTTCCGTCAACTAAGCCAAATTTCCACTTCCTTGGCGAGTGTTATTTAGAGAACAACCTCAAGTCTCCAACAGCGGACTTGTTTTGGAACTGTCAGACGGTAAACCACGGCGGGGCTCACATTTCCTTTTGAAGGACCAAACACTGATTTTCTTATTTTCTGCCTTCTTTAACTTTCCAGACTTATCAGCTATTCTTAACAAAGCTAACGTCTTTCTCAAGGGCCTCCACAGTCCGGGTGAATTCTGGCCAAAGGTTTAGCTTGGAACCTATTGCTCCAATGCCCCGGGCAGTGGTTCCAGTGAAGAGACAGCTAGGAGACTTATTAAAATAGAAATATCATATTGTTGGAGCCCACAAGACTACAGTGAACGCACAGCTGGCAGACCAATAGGCAGGTCCACAGGAAGTGTATACGTACAAGTACTCATGGAATAATCCATTTTGCAGAGCTGTGGGAACACTTGTCTTTTGGAAAAGTCACTGTCATATCTGTGGAAACCTTGTGAAGCCATGATTCTTCCCTTTGAAATGGTATTCGTTCCCAAAACACCTCAGCAGTATGACTTCTCCACAGGCAATAGAGCAACCTTGCTCCATTCCCCCACACCAGGAGGCCTTGGAGGGGTGGCATTCACTCTTTGTTCTAACAAATTTACATAGAGTCAATCCCACAAAATTACTTTACAAACCACATAGAAATTTCTATAGAAGACAGGCACTCAGCAGGAAGGCAGCATGCCCCCACCTCTGCTAACAAATCTGGGTGTTCCCAAAGCTGGTTATCACAAAAGAGACCGGGCGAGGAGAACGGGTGGATCCAGGATTCTGGGACATCTGGTAACTTTATCTAATGGTTTGGAATGTCAGGTACTTCCCCTTGAATGCTGGCTCTTTCCTGGGTCCGGTCACCTGTTCTGGAGTCCTGCTTTGTAAGCTTCTACCTGCCCGCCTTTGTGATTTTGATATGCGTATTATCACTGTCTTTGCCTAAGGAATTTTCCAACTGCGTCTGTAAAAACTGGAAACCTCGCGGAGAGCAGCCTTTACTCCCACTCTCCTTTTTCCTCTCACTACTTCTACTACTTCTCCTTACTTCCCCTTGCTACTTCTGCTTCTTCCCTGGCCTCCTTCTTTCTTCTCCTTATTCTTTCTGTTATTCTTCTCCGCACCCTTTGACGTCACTTTCTCCCCTCGCACGAAAAATAAAGAACATGGAGAGGTAACATATTTGAGTTCTTTTTTTTTTTTTCCCTCAGATCCTTGCCTGCCACAGACATCTAATTCTGAGCCCTGAGGGGGTACTGAGGCTGGTGCTCACGGCCCCCGGATATCTTATAGTGGAGTAGGTTTGTGCCCAGACTAGTCACTCACTGTTTTTTAAGGCCAGAGTTGGACAGATTTGGTCTCAAATGAATAGGCATATTTTCAGGCAAATGACCTAGGCAAGTTATAAGGAAAGGTTCCAAAAGAACATCAAGTAGTCAATCTGCCTCTTGGGGTTTGTATCAGAGGCTTGGCACAGGCAGAGAGTTTTCCTTTTATTTTAAGCTTGGCTGCATTTTCGAACCTGTGCAGTTATTACGTTGTCAAAAATAAAATAATGCTTCTTTGCTCATTCTGACTCAAAGAGTAGCTGTTAGGCCCAAATAGGGTGATTTGAGTTGAGGGCCAGGACAGGAGAATGGGTGAGTGCTGGAGGCCCATTCTCTTAGGGGATGCCTCACCCAGGACACCCCAGAGAGGAGCAGGTGTAACAACAGCAAAGGGAACACGCCCTGACTGATGTGGGGAGCAATCTGCGGCACTTTAGGTTTTCTGGGCTACATGGCCTGAGATAACCATGGGAAATGCTTCATTTACTACAATGAATTTTGAGTTTAAGACCTGGGTCCTCAGAGTCAAACACTGAGGATTCAGAATTTGTATACAGGGCTCCCAGGCTGTCTCCCATCGCTGGGCTCCCTTATGCTTCAAGACATTCTTTATCTGAGGATGCAACTCCATGGTCTCAGAGGGCTGCAGTACTCTGCCTCTCTCTCTGCTCTTCTCCCTTCTCCCTTTCCAATACCCCTCCAATACCCACTAAATAAATACCCACTTTCTCTGCATGGCATGCCTAATAGGTCTCTGTCTCTCAGCGGCTGTGTAGCTTCCTGCCTGGCACAGGCTGCTTTCATGGCCTGCTGTGGTCTTGTGGCCTGCTGCCCACTGCTGCCACTTGGGGACCTGCAGTGCTTTCCCATGACAGTGGAAGAACAGAGAGTATTCTTTTTATTTTTTTTTAAGATTATTTACTTTTTTTTTTTTTTTTGTTTTTCGAGACAGGGTTTCTCTGTGGCTTTGGAGCCTGTCCTGGAACTAGCTTTGTAGACCAGGCTGGTCTCGAACTCACAGAGATTCGCCTGCCTCTGCCTCCCGAGTGCTGGGATTAAAGGCATGCGCCACCATCACTATGTATACAGTGTTCTACCTGCAGGCCAGAAGAGGGCGCCAATTCTCATTATAGATGATTGTGAGTCACCACATGGTTGCTGGGAATTGAACTCAGGACCTATAGAAGAGCAGTCAGTGCTCTTAACCTCTGAGCTATCGCTCCAGCCCCCAGGCAGTGTTCTTAACTACTAATTTGCTCTGAAAATTCAACTTTTAATAAAATTTTAGAATCTCCATTTAACCAAACATCCCCTCCCTGAAGTCACTGCTTCTCATCCCAGGTCAGAATAGGCACCCTTTTAATGGAGGCCAGCAGGGTTTGGAACCTGATACATTCCCCATGAGCCTCTCTTCCTCTTCCTGTCAGCCTCACTAGACTGGGACCCTGAAGAGAGAAGGGTCCCACCCCCAGAGAAGGGTAGGACCATGCTCCGGTAGTGTGGTTTGAGGGCTGCTGGTCTTCAAGAGCTAGTTCTGGGACAGGCCCCAAAGCTACAGAGAAACTCCGTCTTGAAAAAAAAAAAAAACAAAAACAAACAAACAAACAACTGAAAGGAAATGAATAAGAACATCCAGCAATGGCATGGGAACTTCCCTTTTCAGCTCCCAGGCATCAATTCAATAGAATACTGGGATGGAAGCAGAGAGCTTTGCTGTGTCCAAGATGCCGCCATTAGTGCTAATCTGAGCAAATGGATGTGTTAAGGCCATTGCTGAAATTATCCCACTAAGGATCTCTGGGAATCTTGGGCTTGACAGATTCAACTCTCTTTTGGGTTACCTGTGCAAGTTCCTAATGAACTACTAAGAGGGAGAGACAGAGACAGAGTGGGAGATAGACAGACAGACAGAGGCAGAAACAGATAAAGACACAGACACGGAGGAAGAGAATTATAAAGGTGGTCCTTTAGAGGTGGGGAGGGGCTAGGTCATCTAGTGGAATTCGCCAGCTACAAAGGCAACCTGATGGAGCATGATGTACCGGACCAAGATAGACACCCAGCTTCTCCCAGGGCAAGAATCTTGCTTCTTCTTCTTCTGGAGTCAACTGCCCCCCCCTCTACCCCCCTTCGCAGAGAAAGGGTCATTGAAGGCAGATCTTCATGAAAATCTATTAGAGAGGCCCATGAGTTCTTTTTGTAACAGAACACAGTTGAAAATATTGACTTTGATCAAAATATATTTAATAGCGTGCATGGAATGTCTGGCTTCCTTTCTGTGGCTTTGAGGCCTTGAGGAGGTTTTTTTGTTTGCTTGTTTTAATCTGTCAAAATTTCCAACAGAGCAGATTTTCAAAGACTCTATGTGGTTATTTTGGCTGTATTTATTTTATTTTTTTAAATATTTATTATTATGTATACAATATTCTGTCTGTATGTCTGCAGGCCAGAAGAGGGCACCAGACCTCATTCCAGATGGTTGTGAGCCACCATGTGGTTGCCGGGAATTGAACTCAGGACCTTTGGAAGAGCAGGCAATGCTCTTAACCACTGAGCCATCTCTCCAGTATGATGAGAGATGTATTTATTTTTATAAGTAATCAGGAGACTATATCCATTTTCACATAAATTGATCTTACTGTGATTATTTTTGGTAAAGAATGAAGGTTACTATTGAGAGAAGAATTAAGTTTGGGGATCAGAAGAAAGCAAAGTCACGCACTTTCTCAACCTTATCTATATTCTACAACCTGCTGCACAAAAATAAATGCCTTGCACATATATTAGAGAGAATTTTAATCCTTGGCAATTTGGGAAAGCATTCTGCAGGCAAGTACCATTTCATATATAGAATTGTGTGTGTGTGTGTGTGTGTGTGTGTGTGTGTGTACTATGTGTATATACATGGTCATTCAGGAGCTTTTATGCATGCATGCAGTGTACATGCGCATGTATGAATGGCAGGTGGAGCTCGAGGTTGACACTGAATGTCTTCCTTCACTGCTCTCCATCCTATTCTTTGGGGACAGGGTCTTTACTGAGCCTGCAGCTCACTGATTCAGCCAGATTCACTGGCCAATAAGCTCCAGGGATTCTCTTAATTCCAACCCTCATGCCCAGCACAGAGGTCACAGCCATGAACCACCAAGGCTGAATTTCACTCCCAGCACAGAGGTCACAGCCATGAACCACCAAGGCTGAATTTCACTCCCAGCACAGAGGTCACAGCCATGAACCACCAAGGCTGAATTTCACTCCCAGCACAGAGGTCACAGCCATGAACCACCAAGGCTGAATTTCACTCCCAGCACAGAGGTCACAGCCATGAACCACCAAGGCTGAATTTCACTCCCAGCACAGAGGTCACAGCCATGAACCACCAAGGCTGAATTTCACTCCCAGCACAGAGGTCACAGCCATGAACCACCAAGGCTGAATTTCACTCCCAGCACAGAGGTCACAGCCATGAACCACCAAGGCTGAATTTCACTCCCAGCACAGAGGTCACAGCCATGAACCACCAAGGCTGAATTTCACTCCCAGCACAGAGGTCACAGCCATGAACCACCAAGGCTGAATTTCACTCCCAGCACAGAGGTCACAGCCATGAACCACCAAGGCTGAATTTCACTCCCAGCACAGAGGTCACAGCCATGAACCACCAAGGCTGAATTTCACTCCCAGCACAGAGGTCACAGCCATGAACCACCAAGGCTGAATTTCACTCCCAGCACAGAGGTCACAGCCATGAACCACCACCAAGGCTGAATTTCACTCCCAGCACAGAGGTCACAGCCATGAACCACCAAGACTGAATTTCACTCCCAGCACAGAGGTCACAGCCATGAACCATCAAGGCTGAATTTTACATCAGTGCTCAGGAGCCAAACTCATGTCTTCATCCATGCTTACACAGTAGATACTTTACTGATGGAGCTATCTCCCAGCCCAGTTTTTCATATTCATTAATGCACAGTTGCCCATTATATTTGCTTCTTTATATCATACAAAAATGAGCACATAAACTCTCATCTCGTGCATAATAACTGATGTTTTGACACTCTGTAAGGCAGTACTAATAAGACTTAATGAGTTACAAAAAATGTATAGTACATGAAGGAGGTAGAGGGACAAGTTCAGGGTTCCTGGGTATAGGTAGGGGGAAGTTAGGGGTGGATATACTCATGATATGTTATATATGAAATTGTCAAAGAATAAATAAAAAGATTTCTATTAAAATTGATTTTTTTTTTGGTTTTTCGAGACAGGGTTTCTCTGTGGTTTTGGAGCCTGTCCTAGAACTAGCTCTTGTAGACCAGGCTGGTCTCAAACTCACAGAGATCCGCCTGCCTCTGCCTCCCGAGTGCTGGGATTAACGGCGTGCGCCACCACCGCCCGGCTAAAATTGATTTCTTAATATTCTACTTTATTTAGAAATGACCCACACAAATAATGAATATTTATGGACTCTAACACAATATAACATTAAGATTTTATATTACTGAAAAATATTTTTCCTTTTTGAGATATTGCCTTTGTGAATCCCTGGCTGGATTAGAAATTGCTACGTAGACCAAGCTGGCCTTGAACCAACAGAGATCACCTGCCTCTATAGTTGGAATCAAAGGCATGTGCCACTGTACCTAAACCCTTCCCTCTAAAAAAGATTTTTGAAACAATGAACAGTACAAGAATAAATGTTTTTTCCATGTGCATTCACCTAATTTACATGCTGTTAGCAATTACATATAAATTGCTCATGAACATGTTATATTAACGGGATTTGAGCTAGAGATGTAGACTTTGGGTTCATCTGAAAACACAGGAGGGAATGCTACCACTACCTCACATCCCCCTCTCCAAATACACACATAGAACCAAAGATATTTGGACCTCAAAGAAGATGGGATGGGGGAAGGAGTGATGAAGCCCTTACGATTAAAGAATGAAGGATTAGCTTATCGGATGTGTTAACTTTATAGGCCAAGCAATTGTCTATCCAAATATTTCAAAACATTTTTAAGAATGTCAAACGTGGGTAATCGATATCATAGTTTCTCTCCTTAGGATCAGGGACCATCATGGAAGAAGGGTCAGAAATATCGTAAGAACCAGAGGTCAAGGAGGGCCAGAATGGAAATGTGTCTTCTGGACATGGCAGGACCGCAGCGCTCATGAACTTGCAGCAGCTGTAGTTGCCTGCACAAGTTCAAGCCAGTCAACATTCCAGAGTGGGGAGATGATCCCAAGCCTCCACCTCTAGCTGAGGATGTATTGACAATTGATGGCTACTGGGGAGACTGGTGTGGCCCCTGATAGGTCAACCATGCTCTAAGGAATAGCTCCATACCCGTGAGTTTATGGGCAGCACAAACTGGACCCAGTGTGTTACAAAAACAAACAAATAAAACAAAAAGAATGTGAAACTGGGAGGAAGGATGGGGTAGATCAGGAAGGCATAAGGAATGAATATGGTCAGAAAATATCATATTTACATACTCAATTCTCATAGACTTAGTAAAAGAATATTACATTTAAAAATGGTGTTAAAGGAACTATAAAGACAATTGGGAAGAAACGTGGTGGTTGGTGATGGTTTGTCCCAAGGGAGCAGAATGTAATATGCTGACTTTTGTTTTCTTTTCACAGCCAGAGAGACTTATGGGTCAACAATAAGGCACTTGTGATCAATTGGATTTTTAGCTAACCCATGTGTCAAGAGGGAATCTTGTATTTGGAAGAAGGCAAATGCATTTGCAAGGCAGTTTGCTACACATCTGGTCTGCATGCTGGCAACTTGTGCTTGCCTAGCTGTTACAACTTTCCTCTATGTGCTGACTCACATCTAAAAGCTTTGAAAGTAATCCCATCCTACTCCCAATTTGTTTTTCTCAGGTCACGTGAAAAGTTTAGCCTTCCTGAGAACTACTCTGGGTACTGGCCAAGAATAAAGTGTCTCTGTAAAGCTCAATGCAATCCCAGTTGCTGTGTTTTTGAAGAAAAGGCCTTTTGAGTTGGCCACATAAGTCTTTCCCCCTGTGGTATGGAATGTTCCACCAGCTAGAGCAGCAGGTAGTGTAAATGGACATTTCCTGTCCTTCCCTCTCCTATGCCTGCTCCCCATCCTAGCAGCTGCTTCCAAATTACCATATAGAGACTTAATGTTATTTACAAAAGCTCAGCAGATAGCTCAAGCTTGTTACTAAGTAGCTCTTACAACTTAAATGTCTATTAACCTATGTATTGGCCCATGGCTAGTGGCTTTACCTGTTCTCTAGCATGTCTTGCTTCTTGGACAGCTGACTGGCATCTCTTGACCCTACACTTCTCCTTCCAATCATCCTTAGTTTTGTCACCCTGCCTATACTTCCTACCTGACTACTAGCCAATCAGCATTTTGTTAAACTTCATCCATCCGTTACCCTTTGTCTTATATCAGGGTATAAAGAAACTCTGCCAGGCATGGTGATGGATGCCTATAATTGTGGTACTCAGGAAGCTAAGGCAGGAGAGTCTTGGGTTTGAGAACAGGAAACTTAGTGAGACCCCAAAGAAATGTTCTCTGACTTACCTCATCAAACACATCAGAGGACTCCCATTTTAGAAAAGTGTTCTGCCACCTGCACTGAGAACAGGGCTGGTGACCAGAAGGGCCAAGAGTCTGGGCAGACTTTCCCTTGTTGGGTTTCTTCCCTCTGGTTTTTAGCATATTAGCACTAAATCAGATTCCCCTTTCCCAGTTACATTTTTTTTCCACATAGTTGGCTGGTTTTCATGTCAGCTCGACACAGGCTAGAGTCATTTTGGAAGAGGGAGCTTCAGTTGAGAACATGCTTCCACCAGAATGGCCTGTGGGCAAGCCTGTGGTACATTTTCTTGCTTAATGATTGTGGTGGTTTGCATGCTCACAGGGCGTGGTACTATTTGAAAGGAATAAGAGATGTGACCTTTTAGGAGCAAATGTGTCACTTTGTTATCCCAAGGGCCCAAGCCAGGCCCAGAGACTCTCTCTTCTGGGTGTAGAACTTGTGGATTTCTCTAGAACCATGTCTACCTGTGTGCTGCCATGCTCCCTGCCACAATGATAACAGGCTAAACCTCAGAATCTGTAAACAAGTCCAATTAAATGCTTTCTTTTATAGGAGCAGGCATGGCAATGGTCCCTCTTCACAGCAATAGAACATTGACTAAAATGATCATTGATGTGCAGAAGCTCATCCCCTTGGGTGAAGGATCCTGGATGGTATAAGAAAGAGCAGGCTGAGTCAGACATGGGGAACAAGCCAGTGAATAGCACCCACCCATGGCCTTTGCATTGGTTCCTGCCTCTAGGTTCCTGCATTGAGTTCCTGCTCTGCCTTCCTTTGGATGATGGAGTAAGGAGAAATAAAGTCTTGCATCCTTAAGTTGATTATGGTCATGGAGCTTTATCACAGCCATAGAAACCTTAACTCATCATGGTTGACTGTGTTTTAATCATGCATATGCAACGAGTCTTCAAACATGCCCCTCAAAAGAGGGCCATAGTGTTTTCAGATGTGTGATGTACAGATCGGGGTGGAAGGATAGAAAGGGCCTGGGTACCTCGTGTCTGAATGAAAAAAAAGAAAAGAAAAGGAAAAGGACATGGCTAGTTCTGGGTTTTGGTACCAAATGAATGGAGGAAAAATAAGGGAAAGGAACATGATTATTCCTAGATATGGTGGAGGGGAAGTTGTTTTTTTTTTCTTTTTGGTTTTTCGAGACAGGGTTTCTCTGTGGTTTTGGAGCCTGTCCTGGAACTAGCTATTGTAGACCAGGCTTGGTCTCGAACTCACAGAGATCCGCCTGCCTCTGCCTCCCAAGTGCTGGGATTAAAGGCGTGCGCCACCACCGCCCGGCCTTTGTTTTGTTTTTTGAGACAGGGTTTCTCTGAAGTTTTGGAGCCTGTCCTGAAACACTCTCTTGTAGACCAGGCTGGCCTTGAACTCACAGAGATCCGCCTGCCTCTGCCTCCAGGGTGCTGGGAGAGAAAGTTTATTATAGATATGTGGGACTGCATAGCCAGAGACAGGGACATTTGGGAATTCCCAAATAGACCTAACCCTGAGCCACGTGAGGAGAGGAGGGAGGGAAAAGAAGAGGAGAGAGCAGGGGAACCAGGTGCAGCAGTTAGGAGGCCCAAAAGAGTGGAGGGATAAGCCAAAATGTCTGGATCACTGGATCGTATAGGGAAGGGGAACTTTGGGAGGAACATTACAGTCTCAGGCTGGAGAAGTTTAAGATGGGGCAGGTATGCCAGCCAGGAGGACCTGAGAGAGACAGGGAGAACCTGGCACCAGTGTCAGCTTTGATAGGTTTGTTCTAGGTTTGAGATGTAACGGTGTCCTTCTCCCAGACCCTTCTCCCAGATGCAGTTTTCATCTGTACACTTGGTACAAGCATATACTTTTCCCCCTGTCTTTTTGCTGTGCCGCCATTCACAAATACTGCATGTTTCTTTCAAATCAAAGGTTTGGAGCAAATGTGCATTGAGCAAACCTATAGGTGCCACTTATGTAGTATGCTCACTTCCTGTCTTTGTCTCACATTCTGATAATTTTCATAGTATTTCTGACTTTTTCATTAGTTATGGTGTGGTGTGATCGGTGTGGTGTGATCTAGAACCTTAGGTATTATTATTACTGTAACTGTTTTTTTTTTGTTGTTTGTTTTTTGATTTTCGAGACAGGGTTTCTCTGTAGTTTTTGGTGCCTGTCCTGGCACTAGCTCTTGTAGACCAGGCTGGCCTCGAACTCACAGAGATCCTCCTGCCTCTGCCTCCCGAGTGCTGATGTAATTGTTTTGATATTTAGTTTTGTCAATTTGACATGATGTAGAAGCACCTGGGAATAGAGGCTCCATGAGGGATTGCCTAAATCAGATTGTCTCATAATGTTTTATCACAACAGAAACGGAACTAGTACAGTACTGTGGTCTTGTGTCCTTGTGGTACTGGGGTTGAAATTCAGGCTAAATGAGAACTCTACCGCTCACATCCATCCAGCCACTTCTAAGATTATATTTTGAGGCAGTCTCTCGGTGAGCTGCCTAGCTAGGCTAGCCTTGATCTTAGATTCCTCCAGCCTAAGCTTTCCAGAGAGCTGAAACCACAGTTCTGTGGCAGCAGGCCCAGAGTGCCAAATGAGTGTCAACACAGCTCCACTGCTGTGTTGCTCCATCTCCCCAGGCCTCTGCATCTCTCTGGGATGTGACGGCATTGGAAATAGGCCAATGTGTCATCCTACAACGAATTCCTAAGTTTCAAGTCGGAGAGCAACCTGTGCTCTCAACTACTGAGCCGGCTCTCCAGCCCCAGGCGAGGGTTACTTAGCTTGTTTCCCTTTCTTGAGTGTGAATAGGTACAGCTGTAAGAAGGCACACGCATGAGAGTGCTCTTACTTTATACCGTTTATCCTGGTAGATTTGTTAGGGGTATACTTGTTAGGCTTATGGGATGCTGTGTTTAACCACTTAAAGAATATGTCCAGGCAGTTTTCCAAATCATTATCACCACCCTCACCAGCTGAGATGGGATTCCTATTCATTAATTTCTCTCTTTTCAATGATAGCTATGTTACGGGTATGAAGCGGGAACTGATGCTTTTAACCTACCTTAAGATTTATGTTAAGTATTCATGTATGCGCTACTGCTCTGTTTTGCATATCTTCTTTAGAGATATGCCTATTGAGACTGTTTGTAATTTTTAAAAAATTAACTTTCTTATGAGATTGCCTTCATTTTCTAGTTTCAACATTTTTCTAAAAGGAAATTTGCTTACGTGGCTTTCTTTCTTTTCCTGTTTTATTTTTGAGACAGGATTTCTCTGTGTAGCTCTGGCTGTCCTGGAACTTGCTCTGCAGACCAATGAACTCACAGAGATCCCCCTGCCTCTTAGGTAGTTTTCTTATTGGCTTTTAATAACTATGCATTCTGGATATGAATTGTGTACCAGATATACGAACTGATTGTTTGTGTGTGTGAGAGAGAGAGAGGGAGAGAGAGGAATTTGTATACCATCTTTTCATTTTTTAAATTTAACTGGTAAGTAAATATGGATCACTGGAAATTTTTCAGAGTACAACATGGATCAGGTACCAGGACAGGACAATCACTGAGATAAGCAAAAGATGCAAACCTGGGTGAGGATGTGCTGAGCCAAGTCGGTGCTGTAGACACAATGGTGGAAGAAGCCAGAATGGTGGACCTGAGCAGTACACAGGTTGTCACTATAGGGTGGGGCCTTGATGACTGTAAGGAGCCTCTTTAGAGGCTGCAGTGACGGCGCCTGTCATGATTATTGTGGCAGTCCTAGAAGAACAGAGCCATGGGAACACACAGTGTCACTGCCTGCTGGTGTCAATCCAGGAAGTGTGGCCAATTCCCTTAGTTAGCTCATCAGTGACCTAGATTTGGGCCAAAGACAAACAAATTGCTACTGTTCAGGATCAAAGGACTCTTAAAAGGACAGATGTTCTAGGAAGCACTGTGATTTGAGCACTCCTACAGACTGAAGGGAGCTTCCTGATGCAGTCCTGACCATTTTGAGGATTTGAATGCAGGCCCCAGTAGCTGGGCTTACTCCCCTTTGCACTGGGTGGCAGGTGGATGGACCCTGAGAACTTGTATTTGCCTCCCATACTGGGGCGCTGATGATGTCCCTGATCTATGTAACTGAGGTGATGTTACTAACTTAAACTCTGCTTGAAGTTGGAGTCGACCTTATGTCAGTCCACGTGTGTCTCCCCCATGAAGTTGCATAAGTATTGTGTTATGTTAGGGAAGAAAAGGGCTGGGAGCATCCATCTGTCATCCTCATAGACTACAGTGGCCCGGGGTGTGTAGGACCAGTGCTGCCTCAGCTCTGGGTTGTCACTCTGCCTGGGACGCTGGCTGTTTTCCTCACCAACACATACACAGTTTCGATTGCATGCCGAGTAGATGGAGTCATCATTAGAGTGTCTTAGTGAAGGCAGTTCCCTCCATCACGTCACCTCTGCAGAAGCTGGTACCTTCCACCTGCCTCACTGTGACTCCCATGGGCAGAGGCAAAGCTTCAGAGTGGCAGCTCAGGTCACTCCTGGCACTTGAGAAGGCACCCGATATGCATGTGGATATAAGCCTTGAGCTCTTGTTGTTTTGTCTTGCTTGCTGCATATCCTGAGACAGAAACAACTCAGAAGGAGCCAAAGGAAATCTTTTTATTTTATTTTTAATTGAGCAAGGCATGAAGGTACTGCTGGGAGAAGAGTGGAACCAGGCGACAGCTGTTCAGATGTGCAGAACCTGTCTGCAGCAGCTGCACTACTGTCGCCTGGAGCTGACACGCTGGAGCTAGAGCACCCTCCCCAAGGGATGGGACACTACAGGGAAGGAGGGGAGTACAAGTAAGGAGCAGTCTCCATCACCCTTAGGCAGCCTTGCAGCTGGATTTTGTCAGGGAGTGTGTGCCTTCCCAAGGCACGGTGTAGATCTGGAAGGAGCAGAGGGTCTTCTGCAAAAGGGGGCAAAGAGAAACAATCAGCACAACAATGTAGTTAAAAAGAGAAGTTCGCATCCCAGGATGATGGAACAGCTGTGGAATGACGGACGGAAACTCTTTCCCTCTTCTAAGTCCCAGGGCACTCAGCAGGATCTGCTCATCGCTGCTCCTATGTGTGTCCCCTTTCCTGGCTCCATGATTCCACATTCTTCAGCTCCAGCACAACTTGTTAAAGAGTAGCTTGTGTGAGGCATGGGAGCCCGGGACAGGATTAAATAGAGTCTTTCTTTCCAGTAAGAATCCTGTAGCTGCCTCTAGTCCAGTAAGGATAATTGTCCCCTTAGTATCCCAAATTCCAGGATAAATTCATTCAGCAATCAAACCACTTATGTGAACACACTTTCTTTCCCTAACTCTATATGGGTACAGGTCTGTATTGGCATGATCTTACATGTGCCAAACATCTACCTGTAGATGCTCCGGAATCACTACTCCCTAGATATGCACTTCTCCACTTGTGTACACAGACTCTCCAAATGTACCCATTCCCACTCAAATCATATTCACCAATCCGTTTTCCTGTGGGATTGCTCTTAGGCCCTATCAGGTACATACCCTCATCAGATGAGGCTGGTCGTGGAAAGGACATTCTGCCAAGTTTGGCTGGGACTTGGTGCATGTGGTTCGGCCTACCATCACATCCAAATAGTAGTTTACTCCAGCCACGATCTACACCGAAAAGACAATAGTCCCGTTAAGTCAATATATACAGCCACCTTACATCACAGAATTACCTAGTTTACCTAGGCCTTATGCCTGCATTGTTGAGAAGCCAGAACTCTCACAGAGAATACAAGCCAACTCTTCCAGACAAGTAGCCTCAGGCCCTGCAGGTAATTGTTTTATTCTAAGCAACCCTGACAAAGTGGCATATGTAGCTGAGTAAGAGGAAAAGAAGCAGGGCAAAAAAAGCAGAAGCCAGGCTGACAAACCCTTTAGTGGGTCAGGAAGGAAAGAACCAAATCTGGGGACACAGCCAGGGTGTTGCTCTGGGAGCACAGAGTTGTTTGGATCAGAAGCAAAGGCTCTGGGCTGCAGTGTGGGATTAGCTCAAGCCTGATGACTGTGGCTTCCTCTGGCTGAAGACATTGTAGCCCTGGAGCAAAGCCAGACCTTCTTCCCCATCACAGCAGGAAGCCTAGAGGGAACCCATTCCTTTTATTTACCCCGACTCCCTCCTTCCGGGGACAAGAGGGTGTGAGATGCTCCCCACATAGGGATGTTTCAAACCAAAGGAAGAACTGCCATTAACGGCTTCCTCTTTCAGTGAGATTGTCCAGGGAGAATTTCCTTAAGCATGTCACATCATTCTCCTGTATGCCTTCCGTTTGCAATTTAAGAATAGAGCTTATCTGTCTCCCGGGACAGGGCACCCCAGACCAACTTGTCAGAATTGTGAAGCAGACTGAGGGACCTGAGGAGGGCTGCTGGCTAAGATTGCTGTCTTAGGGCAATTACCAATTTCTGAGGCTGCTCCCACGGACATTCCAGGGCCAGAACAGTTAGATGGCACCTTCTGAGAAGACCCAAGATGGGGCTTGCCTAGTGCCCTGCGTCAACAGTATATGGCCAAGAGACTCTGCATCAGTCTACACAATCACATGTCCCTTAAGGATGGGGGCCTCTCCCGAGAAATGTGTCCCATGGACACTGTGGAGAATCAAACCATACATGTACAAGCTAAAGTGGCTGTAGCATCGTCTACCGTGGGGGGACCACCCCATACACACCAGATCATGTGGCACCATGCTCACCACAGCTGGCTGGGCCATTCCACATTGCTAAAGACAGCAAGGCACAGCAAGCACTACTCAGAGAAAGGCAAGTTGCCGGACTGATTGGAAATAGCTCATGCCGGCAGAGTCTAGGAACTCTGGAGACCAGCTAACTAAGTGAGGTTTTGAGTGAAGGAACTACGTGTCTGTTTGGTATGTAGAGAATGCCCCTGTTTTCAGGAAGTGTTGACATTCACAAACGTGCACAAAAACACACACTCAGGTACACGTGCGTCTGGGTAGAGCGCAGAGATCAGAGCAAACGTGGCTAAGCGTTTACTGGAGGGACAGGAGAAAATCTGCGTGCCAGTCGTAAGAAGTTTAAAGAAGGGCGCTTACTCAGTGAGGGCAGATGCAAGCAAGGCCTACTTATCCTTCTCCCAGGTCATTAACCCCAGGAGGCTGGTGGCGGCTAACTCAGCGCAGGAGACTCTAACCTACAGCTTTGGTGCCTCTCTTCGGCAGACTTTTAGAAACAGAACTAAGAGGGTTGGTGCCCACCCGCAGTGCTCTTCTGGGTTCCAGGATAAACCAGAGGGGTAATAACCCTGGAAACACATTGAGGAGGGCTGAGAAGCAGGGAAGGAGGTGGACCGCTCCCGTGAGAAGCACTGGCGGCAGTGGCCAAGTTTCTGCAGACGCGAACCGCGCCCTGGCCAGGGGCGCCTGGTTAGGACTGCCCGAGAGCAGGGGGGCATCGGGGGGACACTCACCTGCTTACGGGCTCTCAACACCTGCATGGCGCGGCTGTGGTACGCGTCGTTGCTGCCCTTGTTGTACTCGCTGATGGCGAAGTCCACCGCTCGCTGCACGCCCTCTTCGTTGACATTGGCCTCCTGCAGGCCTCCCAACAGGCGCGGACTCTGCTTGGGGGTCGCGGCCGAAGCCAAGGCCAGGGCCGCCATCAGGATCAGGGGGGCGCGTAACGGGTTGGCCATGGTTGGCTGGGACAAGGGATGGTACTCCAACTAGACTCGGAGTTGCGGCTGAACTGAAGCTACTAACAGCGCGCAGCTTTTACCCAATTGACAGACTTGGGGACGAGCCCTCTGCTCCCGGCTCCTCCTTTTCCGGCTACCACCCTCTCCTCTTCTTCCGTCCCGCCCCTACTCCCTACTCCCGGCCCCGCCTCCTCCGTACCATCCCTCCCCCTTCTTTAGTTCTCCCTTCCCCTCCCTCCCTTTCTGGTCTCTCTAGCTCGGAGCTGTCGGAGCAGGCCAACTCCTACTCCCCCGCCCTTCCCCCACTCAGCCGCGCCCTTCTAGCCTCGCCCTTACTTCTTCACTCTTAGCTCTCTGTTTTTCCCAGTTTCTCTTCTCCAGGACCCTGTTCCACAGCTTCCCCTTTCACTCTTGGTTCCCAGTTTCTTTAAAGTCTGGTTTCAATAGAGAAGCCATTGCTTTCCAAACCCTAAAATGCCCATGACTTCTGAACTCTGTTTTTCCAGAAAGGAAAAGGGCAATCAGCCTTTAACTTCCTAGGTCTTCAGAGTTCAGCCTTGATCTGCGAGTACTCACTGTCAGGAAAGACTCCGAGCAGGGCTGTTATTGCAAGTGCCTGCCGGACTTGTCCTAAGACACTTCCTTGTCAAAAGAAGAGGAATTGACCCTGAGAGGTGGGGAGTGGGAAAGAATCTAGGTCTGTGTTGCTACTTATTATCCTTAAAGAAACCATTCCAGGTATCTTCCTGAGCAAGCCAGGAGCAGGAGACAGCAGCACAAATGGCCAAGCCTTGGACAGACATTGCAGCAGGCTACCCAGTAGTGATACAACATGAACCTCCTGTGTCTTTCACGCTTCCTGATAGACAGGTTAAAAACTACTGATGTGAGAGATTGGGCATGGTGTCTCATGTTTTTAATTCCAGCACAGGGATGGCACAAACTGGTGGACCTCTGTTAGCTCAAGGCCAGGTTGGTACGTCTGTACTTGCAGGTAGCCAGAGCTACACAGTGAGATCCTGTTATATATATATAGTATGTATGTATATATATAAATATTTATTATGTATACAATGTTCTGTCTGTGTGTATGTCTGCAGGCCAGAAGAGGGTACTAGATCTCATTACAGATGGTTGTGAGCCACCATGTGGTTGCTGGGAATTGAACTCAGGACCTTTGGAAGAGCAGGCAATGCTCTTAACCCTGAGCCATCTCTCCAGCCCAGATCCTGTTCTTAAAACAAAACAAACAAAACAAGAACAACAACAAAAAAACAAGCAAGCAAACAAACAACAACTCAATTCCCAGTGTTCCTTGTTTCTAAACGGGGAAAGTACTGTTGAATCTCCTCACCTGAACCGTGGCTATTCCCTCACCTGGTGCTGTTTTCCTTATCTGGGTGGAACTCCTTGTCTGTTTAAATTCTAAAGAAACCACCAGGCGGTGGTGGTGCACGCCTTTAATCCCAGCACTCGGGAGGCAGAGGCAGGCAAGACCTCTGTGAGGTCGTAGATAGACCAGCCTGGTCTACAAGAGCTAGCTAGTTCCAGGACAGGACCGAAAGCTACAGAGAAACCCTGTCTTGAAAAAAAAAATCCTAAAGGGACCTCTCGACTAATGGCTAGTGATGCCCATCTCTCCCTCTCCTTATCTTTCTACAGAGCATTATAATTATTGATGACCCCTCCTGCACTACCACCAGCGCAAACCTTAAAGTTTGGCTACACGGTACTAAAGTCACCATCATGGGTAGTTAACGGATGTGGGAAATGGGACCAGCCTGAGAGAACATGTGTTCTAAATGTTAAAAATACAAAGAGAATCTAAAAAATTAATATGCACACTAAGGGATATAAGCTATTTCCCTAAGGATCATTATTATATGTTGGAATTATATTTGACAGGTTAAATAAAACATTAGAATATTCAATGTTTGTAAGTGTTTTTTTTGACTTGAATACTTAAGACCAGGTGATTATAATACTTGGAAAGAATACCTAGTTTTCACCGTCTCACCGGGAGTGAGGTATTTTTAATGTATGTGTGCAAAAATTATTTTATTGAGTACATACAAAATCTAAGATGTGTCTGACCTCAGAATGCTCGCTGGTGCTTCTGTGGTCTCTATTGGTGCTGGCTGGATCCTTGCCAGTCCATCTGTTCCTGGAGACTCTTCTTCTATCTACTTTTAGACTTCCTGTAAACATGCAGAATCAGCCACGTCTGGTCCTTTGGTGCAGCAGCATCGTGAGGTTCCTTTGTACTAGTTCCTTAACCTGATTGTTAGTTCTCTTTCTCCAGCAAAGCAGATGTTCCAGTGGGTACTGTATAGGCTGATGTATCCTCCAGCTCAGGAGAAGGCAATTCTGGCCTCTCTATGGACCCTGGGAGTAAACAGGGTAGAGCTGAGCTGGGTGCAGGTAGATGGTATTGTTTCTTCTTTCAACCACACACACACACTCTCTCTCTCTGCGCTTGAAAATGGCCCTGTGAAGCAAAGTGAAGGTGTCTGGTTTTGACACATATGCTGGAAGGCCCTGGGCCCTTAAAGGGTACCAGGAGGGATTATGTTGGGGGAGGAAGGTACTGGTTACTCCTTGTCATCCCTGCTCTGACCTTGAGTCTGGGCTCCGAATGAGACCCTGGATCATCAGGAATTTAACAGGTACCAACAGTATTACTAATGAGTATGTTCAGGGTTCGAATAGGGAACCTTGAGTCGTGGCCACCAGCTAACTCCACTCTGAGTTCCAGAGTAATAATGTTCATGTTGCTCTATTGGGTAAAGGAGCTGTGGTAAGCATGGTATTTGCCATTTGTAAAGCAGAAATCTTCAAACAGCTGTGTGGATGTTTCCCTGGATAAATAGGAAGAAGGAAGCAGACACAAAGCCAGGAAAGAGGCTGCATCTGGTGAGGTCTCTCTGAGCAGAATGCTGGCAGGCACCAGGGTCTGCTGGGCCTCCACCCTCAGGAGCATTGTTGCACACAGCAGGTGAATTGAAACGGGGGAGGGGGTTAAACCTGCCTTATCTCATCATCTGTTACTAGAAAGATGTCCAGGGTGGACTAGTGTGTGAGAACACGTTGGAGAGAAATGGTGTATGTGTTGACATCCAGGATCACACTGCCTCTCATCCCCCTTTATAAGGCTGGCACAGATTCATTTGGGAGAATAGATGACCTGAGAGGGACACCTCTGATCCCCAAGGGACAGACACTACTGTAAGGAGCATTTCCAGTCAGGTGCACTAACTAAGAGGTGAAAGGTGAGGCAAATCTTGGGCCAAGTGCCTGCCCATTCTTCATCTAGCTCACTTGGAGGCAGGGGCGACAGGCTTCAGTGGCTGTAGCTCAGCAGGAAAGAGCAGTTTGTGTCCTGCAGCCTGCAGCTTCTAGATAAGCTACAGACGCCCCAGAGAAAGAGGAAACCAAGAGATGAGCCACATGGCTGCATAAAGTATAAAGGAGTTGACCTGTCCGGGACAGAAACATGACTCCCTTCTGACAGAGAAGACTCGGGTAACCCTGTTCTCTCTCGGCTTGTGTGGATGTTGGTTTCTTGATCTGAATTAGAGAGGATATTAAGAAGTGATAGAAAGTCTCTATCATAATAAATGGATATTCCCTGGGCCTGGTGGGGGCAGGCCTGTAATCCCAGCTACTGAGGAGGCTGAAGCAGGAGGATACAAACTTCAGGGTTAGCCTGGACTACATAGTGAGAACCTATCTCAAAATATAAAGTAAAAAGGGGGCTGGAGATGTAGCTCAGTCATAGAGTGCCTGCTTAGCATGTGTGAAGCCCTTGGTTTAATTCCAAGTACCACACATAAACAAACAAACAGTGGATGTAAAATAATGCTATTTTTAAGTAAGTGGCCAAACAGATAAACCATTACCCAGTGTTGCTGGAGACAAGATCAAATAGGTTTAGAGTTGAGATCCTGAATATTCAAGGTTTGATCTATTAGAAGTAAAGTATCCATGGTCGCTGCTTTGAGTGATCAAATCATAGACTTGGTGGTCTCCCTCTCAAAACAGGAGAGCCTGAAGCTTCCCCGATGGAGAGCTTGGGGTTCCTTGGGGTTGAGCTCTTAAGTCCCTTGTGCACACACTTTTGTGCTCTCTCTTTTCTCTCCTTTTCCTATCACCAGCTCAGGGTGACATGAAGCACTTCCAGGCCATGTGCTCACTTCAGTGTAGTGTTAGGCTGGGGTGGGACTACCTCCTTATCCCTGGACACTACGATGCATCCCATGTAGAGAGAATGTGAGTGGCCAGTGCCTGGTGTTTGCCACCTGACCGCTCCACACTTCACAGGAAGGTAGAGAGTCCTGGTACTTTCCACTCTGGTAGTCCTGACTTCAGGTTGCCTCGTATTCTCAGACTGTTTACAAGAGTAGATACAGTAACGGATGTGCCACAACCTAGAGGAGGGGCACAGGGAAAGGACGTCTGGGGACACAGGCAGCTGGCTGGGGCAGCAGGCTGCTCCACCCATCTCCCTGGGCCTCAACTCACAGGCTCCCACAAGGAAAACAGGATGGATGGCTTGGGTTGAGCAATCCCTTGGCAGGATTGATTCCCCGGTGATCAGAAGTTTTGTCCAACCCACAGGCTGGTCGTCTGCCTTTCAGGGTTCTGCAAGTGAACCTTAGCACCTTTTACACACTGTCACAGCAAGTGGCTCCTGCCCTGCCTGCTCAATGGATTCCTGAATGTTGGGACTAGAGTTCAGAGGTCACTTAGGCAGTCCTGTGTTCTCTCCAGGGCTCTCACCTCCTTTCTTACCTTCACTAGGTAGCTGGTTCCAGTGTCCAAGACCCTTCTTTTCCACGATCTTCTCCACTCGGCTGTGACTTTGATTCTCTGTCTTGTCCTTACCAGACGTCGACTGGCTCCGGTTCAGCAGAGAATCCTGCTAATCTGTCAGTTGGGAGAGCCTCCACCCTTCATATCTGACCACCACTATCTAGTTCCTCATCCTCCCTCAATGTCCACTTACTGTTTTCACTCCTAATCTCTGTGAGTTCCCTTTAGCTGGAAACCCCACCACTAATGTCTTTCCATTTTTCCATCCCTCAGCTCCCCCCACTGCAGCCCCTTGACTGTCATTCTCTGCTTTCCTTGCTGTGTTTGGAGTTGACAGCCACTCCCCTCTCTCTGTCCTACAGCCATTGTGCTAGCCTCCTTTCTTACAGCCATGAATCAAGACCTGAAGATTGAACACAGCTTTTTGTGCTGCCAACCCTTGTCTTGCCTACCCGATGGTGAAAATACTCTTCCTGCTTGGAGACTAGGGAAGGTCAGGGGGCAAATGGAGAGTGATCAAGGAAGGGGCAGGCTGCAGTGGGAAGTGGGATCTGGGGGCATTATTCCTTCAACATTTTATTGTGAAATATTTCAAAATTATAGCAAGACCATCAGACATCTATACATTCATGTCCATCAGCCTGGCGTTCATTCGTCGTAGACTGCATTTACTTCCGTTTGTCTGTCCATCTGTCCCTCTCTTTCTGTCCTGAAATGCATCTTTCACTGCATGCGTTTTGTAGTTGCAGACACTAATACATCCCGCCCCCGAACATCCAGTGTGCAAGTCTCTAACTAGAGCTGGGGATTTATCTGTAGTGCTTTCGTGTGCTGTAAACCTATAATGAAATGTACAGATCTGAGGTGCACTTTCACTGAATTTTTCAGGTATGTACCCCTGTGTCACACCCCCATGGGATGCAGGAAGGGCCTTCACTACCTCTTCAGTCAGTTTGGATCTTCACCTGGCATACCGACAGCTGATGGTATTTGTACTATGATTCATTTTTGCCCCATGTTCTTGTAACTGGACTTGTATAGTATGCTGGCCTTCATGTCTGGTCCTTTTCACTTCAGTGTGATGTTTTTAGGATTGCCATGGTGACAAGCTACACACGACTCCATATTTGGTTGCCATGATGAGCCTCCTTCCCCAGAGAGTCTCGGGATGGATCTGGTCTTGGGCATAGGTTGAGAGTGGCCATTGGCTGTTCTGTCTTCTCTGTTTCCTGTTTTTCTTCTTTTTGTTTCACTTGGAATAAAACCTTCCCTGCTTCCGTATTTTAACTCAAGTTGAATATAGAAGGGAAAAAAGATAACAAAAAATGGAGCAAAACCCAACTTGATGCAACATTGAGCATCTTTTCCCAGCCCTTCTCCTATATTTGAAAATAAAAGTAGATGTTTAAAGATTAAAGTATGTCTATTATAAAAACAAACACAAAGTAAAGGGATACAAACAGGAAGTAAACTGCACGTATGCATGTAAATTTGTATGTGGTATGTGTGTGCACATGTGCCTTCATGTGTACACATTTGTCTGTGGATACATGTGTATTTTAACCGCACTAAGATCATGTGGGGGTTATAATTTGATGTGGCTTCTTTTTCACTACTTATGTCATGAACATTTTTTCATATGTCAGATGGTCTGTTTTGTTCCTTCCGTCTGCTTTACACAGTGTATAGTTTTCTTCAATGTTAACCTTTTAGATAGTTTCTAGTTTGGAATTCTATAGCAAATCATGCTGTGACATACATTTTTAAATTTTATTTTAAAGGATTTACTCCTACTCCTTGAAAACTTTTAAGATGTATACATTTCAAATTAACCACATCTACCCTGACTCCCTCTCTCCAGTTTTCCCTGTTCCCTCATATATCTCCCTTCTAGTTCTCCCTCTTTTAAAAATTTTACCCACTGAGTTCACTTAGTATTGTCCATGTGCACATGGATTTGGGTCATCTACTAGGGCATGGGCAATCTACCAGTGGTCACTCCCAAAGAAAAGTGACCCCTCTTACCCACTACCCATCAATGAACACTCACAATAGGCAAAAAAATCTTAGTTCAATTTAGATTGTTTGCTTTCTATAACTGAAATTTTAAGTCAGAAGATCTTGCATGCTTTGAGTGTCTGTGTACGTGTGTATGTGTGTGTTTGTGTGTGTGTGTGTGTGGAGTGTAGTGGTAATGTGTACATGTACATGTGGAGGCCAGAGGTTGACATCAGATGTCTTCCTCAATCACTCTCTCCATCTAAATTTCATTATTTACTCTCTCTCTCTCTCTATATATATATATGTGTGTGTGTGTGTGTGTGTGTGTATAACAA
>NW_026067989.1:5722612-5742643 GCF_014885135.2 Alexandromys fortis
TCTCTCTCTCTCTCTCTCTCTCTCTATATATATATATATATATATATATGTGTGTGTGTGTATAACAGCATGCCTGTGGAAATCAGAGTATGACTTATGGCAGTTAGAGAACAACTTTTGGTAGCCAGCTGTTGCCTTCTTGTTGAAGCAGAGTCTCTCTTGTTTCTGTTGCTATTACTCCAAATTTGGGGGCTTGTAAGCATCAGAGTGATTCTCCTGTTTCAATCTCCCATCTCTCCATAGGCGTATTGGGATGCGGTACAGACGCATGTCAACCCATCATCAGGGCATTATTTCCTACCAGTGAATTTGAACTGTGACAAGTTCACCAAATTGTTGCTGGGTTGAGCCATCACATTTGAGGTAACCTCAATCTGTGTGCCTGGGACAAGGTCACTCATATTTGACTCCCGAATAAAGTGTCTCTTACGTCCGTTGAGGTGAAAGCTCTTTTATGTCCTCAAACTGGTATATTTCACAGTTTGTTGTTTCTGTTTTTGAGATAGTGTTTGCCTGGATAGCCTTGAACTCTCCCTGCCACCCACAGCTTCTCAATGGTGCACTTGTTATTTATTTATTTAGTTTTTTTTTAATTTTTGAGACAGGGGTTTCACTATGTATCCTTGGTATCCTTGGGCGAGCTGGAACTCGTTATGAAGATCAGACTGGCCTGTCATTCGTAAAGATCCCACCTGCTTTTGCCTTCTGCCTGCTAGAATTAAAGGTATGCATCACCATGTCTGGCTTTGTGCTCTTGTTCTTTAATGTCAGCAGAATTAAGACAGAAAAACAACACACACACAAAACCAACTTTCCCCCAAAACCAAATAACCCAAACCAAAACACCACCATCCTTATCAACGAAACAGGACAGATTAAAAAAAAAAAAAGCAAAGAGTAAATTTATATTAATGAAGCCAGTTAGTCTGACACGGTGAGAAACCTTGTAATCCCAGAGCCCTGGGGATAAAGACAAGAGAATAAAGAATTTGAAGCTAGGAAGGACTACGCAGCAAGATCTTGTCTAGAAAATCCAAGGACTCATGAGATAATTGAGAACTATTTGCTAAACCTGCACAAGGCCATGGTTCAATTTTTACCACCAGAAACAAACAAAAGGGAGAAGGGGTTAGCCGAGTTTGACGAGTTTCCCAGGTAAGTCAAGGTCTGAGGCCCTGGTTTGGACATAGCCAGTAATTAGGGCACCGGCAGTTAAGAAATGAAACCCCATTCTTCTCTACTTCTTGTCCTCCCTCCACAAGCATTCTCTCCTCAGAGACTTCACCAAAAGAAAGTTGCTTCACCCTGAGCTGGTCTTGGGAAGGGCAACTGGAAGTCAGAAAGCTCTAGGCAAGACAGTAAGGACAGATACTGACAAGAATGGGGCATTGTAGTCTCAGAGGAATCCCCAATCATTTCCAATTGTGGGCAGGTGACTATTGATGGAAATCTAATTTATCCCAAATGAAGGCTTTTTTTTTTTTGTTTTGCAAAGAAAAATGGGTGCTCCAATGCTCCTTTCCCAGACAGAATCTGCTTTGTCAGTGAGGGGGTCCCCAGTGAGACCCAGTGGTCTTTGCTATAGCATCGTGGCACCGGGATGCTCACCACAGCCTGTGTGTTCACATGCCAGAGTGTAAAACACGCGTGCTTTTCAGGGTGAAGGACAGACACAGTGAAAAAAATATATTTGTGAAGATGAGGGGCTGGGTCAAGGGAAAGTCTGATAAAAAATAAGATTCATATTTTACCTTAAATTAATCCTCCTATGCTTTGTTGCTTTCTTTATGCTGAAGTTAGCTTTGCAGCTGTTGCTAGCTCTGTAGCTATCTTGTTTATTAACTAGTGCTTGAGAAACACTGTGTCCTGTGACCGACACAAGCTGCCTCCCGAAGAGGCTACGAATTAGCTTCTCCAGGGTGGCCAGGAAAAGTAGGTCTGGTCCTTCTAGGGATAAGTTGCTTCTGTCTCTCTCTTTTGCACATCTCTGCACTGAGTCAGCGCCCATGTGTCATGGTGCATGCTTAAGGGCAGAAGACAACTTCTAGGAGTTAAGTCTCTCCATCCGCCCTGTGGATCCTAGGGACTGAACTCAGAATGTCCGTCTTGGCAGCAAGTGCTTTTGCCTGCTCAGCCATCTCACTGGCCCCAGACCCTTTGGCTTACTGACTTTCACTAACTGAAGCTTGGGAAAGAATGTGGCAGAGGAATGGCTTGAATGGTTTTAGTTTGAAATTTTTCTAATTGATAGAGAAGTGTCAAGAAATAGCTCCATTGGCATCTTAAGTACTCTCCAATCCCGAGCGGTGGGATTTAACATTATTACCAACATTGCTGTGAAGTGATATTGCTGTATGACTGAAGTTTACAATGAGTTGACTTCAGAAGAGGCAGCTGAGCCTAATCGACCCTGTCAGAATCAGTGTAGTCAGTAGAAGAGCCTTGGGGAACAGAGCTGAGTTGGTCTCAGGACGTGACTGTGGACAGCAGCTGTACTTTCATATAGCTGTACTGTAGATAGGTTAAAGCCCCCAAGGCCTGGCTTTGGGCCTGACCGACAACTGCTACACATGCCAATACCTGCTGAGAGGCTCCTCGTGTATAACTGTTGTTAGTGCTGTTTATCTGGTTGAATTGAGAGGTAAACTGGTATCTACTTATCTTTGATGGCATTACTTATCTCTGTTCTATATACAGGCTCACATATAGTGTTATGACCAGATTATGGAGTCCCCTCCCCCCCAACAAAAACAACAAGGAGATGAGTCCCATATGTAAAAGCAAAGAGCCTTTATTCAAGTTTGAACTTGGACTCTCCCTGTGTCCAATGCATTGGCATGATCAGAGAGTCCCAAACTCAGCTGGGGTGGAGTTATTTTTTTTTTATCATAGCAGAGGTTAGCATGAGGGATTTCTAAGGTTCAGGACCCCTGACATTTGCCTAGAGCTGTCCTGTGAAAGGGGATGGGTGTGTGCTAAACTAAGGGGTGTCAGGCGATCCTATCTACAATGGTTGGAACGTTAGGAATTTCTTTTGGAACACTAGGTATTTTCTTCTTAGAAGGTCTGTTCCTGGATGGTGCCTCGGTGGCTCAGTTTGTGGTCTTTCTTGGAACCAGGTACTGTCTCACAGTAATCTGAAGCAGGCCTCTTTTGAGCTTCTTATGGCTGGGTTCTACACTAGTACACATATATGTCTTAAAAACAGAGTTACACACTATAATGCCTTACAAAATCTTTCCAGGGTGTGTATTGTGCATATTCCTCTAAGCACTTCTACTGGACAAAGAAGTTCTTTTAAGAACCTAATCATTGGGCTGGAGAGATGGCTCAGTGGTTAAGAGCATTGCCTGCTCTTCCAAAGGTCCTGAGTTCAATTCCCAGCAACCACATGGTGGCTCACAACCATCTGTAAAGAGGTCTGGCGCCCTCTTCTGGCCTTCAGGCATACACACAGAATATTGTATACATAATAAATAAATAATGATTAAAAAAACTTAATCATTGATTTCAGGAGATTCACCATTGAGAGACAGTGGTTATCTCATCGTTCTTTTGAAAAGTTCCCCTCTTATTCTCAGGATGCCCTTCGCAGCATTTCCCCCACATATTCCAGGATCTAGTCTAAAATCTCACCGTGCCGTGCCTTTAGTTCTGATGTGTTTTCATTTTCTCGAGCCAGAAACATCTGCTCTATCCTTGTTCTTCATGTTACCTATGCTTTTAAATGTTATAAAGTTATTTTTTATAATAGCATGTTAATTTCCAGTTTCTAATGTGTATTGTTTAGCTTCATGTTGCTATAGTGAAATGCCCAACATAGGCTCTTTGTGAAGCAAAGAGAGACATATTTTGGTTCATGGTTTTGTAGACTTAATCTGAGGTTGGACATAAGAGAGAATGTTCACACATCAAGTTAGGAAGCAGAAAGAGAGAGAGAGAGAGAGAGAGAGAGAGAGAGAGAGAGAGAGAGAGCTGCAGGGTTCCTTATTCATCCTCAATGGTATATCCATATAACCTAAGACCCTCCATTAGGCCCCACCTCCTAAAGGGCCATATTACTCAGCAACAGCATCTCCTGAGGCCATGCCTTTAGCACATGGATCTCCGAGGGAATGTTACTTATATTTAAAGCATATTGGTGATTATGTTCTTGTGTGTTTTGCATACTTGTCTCGAGGTGGTAGTTCTTGCCTTGTGTACCATGGCAGGGGACCCTGATGTGAATTTGCCTTTACTTTTGACTGCAACTCTGAATGTTTGTTTAGGGTAGCGTCTCCCAGCCGTTCTGTATGCTTTCTCCTTTTGTCGGCAACAAGCAGTCCATGGAGCGAGACTTTGTACTATGCTTTGGATGCTGTATGCGTGTATTCGTCGAAGTTTCATATGCTAGAAGGCTGGACCTAGTGTGATGATGCTGAGGAGTGGAGAAATCATTGAGACGGGGCCTGGTGGGAAGCAATTAGTCAGGGTCTTGCTCAGAAGGCAGTGATTCACTCCACAAGGATAAGGAGTGAACTTGCCTCCCTCCTCCCCAGCACCTGGCTTCTTGTCTCATCATGTGATCTTCAGTTTTAGCATACACTCCCACTATGATGTCATCTGTCACGTTATGGTATAGCAGAAAGTCCTTAGTCAGAAAGAAATTCCAATCTTAGACTTTTGGCCTCCCAAATCGTCAGTTAAATTAGACTCTTTCTGTAAAGTGCCCTGTCTGCGGTCCTTGTGAGAGCAACACAGACCTGACATCCTGAAAATACACTCTACAGCCTCCTTCCTTAGCAACTTTGACATCTTTGATGTTTCTGCCCTAAACACCATGTGGTGTACCTCCCAGGTTTTCACCAAGTCCTCATGTCAACTTCTGCTTGCAGCGGTCTGTCAGACAAAGCTTTCTGCCTTTGGGTTAGTTCAGATGACCAGACTTTTAAACTTCAAGGGGTGGTGGTAGCTGGTCCAAGGCACCAAACTGTTGTTCACCCACTTCCCTTTGGATGAGTTTTGCCTTTTAAAGACCCAAGATTCCTCCAGCAAGTGATAACTTGCGATTTTAACCATAAATGACCATAGGCTTTAAATATGTCCACTCATGACTGGAGGGTATACAAAAAGAATAGTTTAAATATAGAAATTCTATACATTCCAGTGTATTGATTGGAAACTGTGTATATAACAGGGACAGCTGCTTGCTTGTATTTCTCATAGACTGTAATGTGTACCCACTTCTTGTCTCCCTCCAGACCCCCTCAACCTCTGCCATCTGTGATGTCTATATGAACTAAAGGCACAGACACTAAACCTAGCTCCACTCTGCAGCCAGGGCTATCCTGCTATTCCCTTATGGCATCTGGACAGTGGAGAGGCGACTCCAAGCCCACTTAAGGCAGAGTTGTTATTCTTAAAAAACGATTACCGGGCGGGCTGGCGGAGCCCGCCATGAGAAAGCGGCTACAGGAGGGCATGCTTCCTTGGCCCACGGTGGCGGCAGGTAACAGACACGTAAACACAGGAAATAGCCATAAGTATTTATTAAGGAAGAGGGAGAAAGAAAGACAGAGAAAAGAGATAAAAGGAGAGAGGAGAGATAAAAGAAGAGAGAGACAGAGAAAACGCGTGCGCACACCAAGGAAGCAGAAAGAGGAAGGGTTCCAAGATGGCGATGGGCAGGTCAGAGGTTATGGGAGTGGGCATGGCTAGGGCAGGGACCAAAAGAATAACAAGAGTAGCTCCTAAAGTGTGTCTCATGAGCCACCGTCAAGTAGTTTTCACCTGTCAAGAGCAGACTGCAGGTGCTATTTGGAAAGCCAGTCCTGATCAGGGGTTTTTGGTTTAACTTCTCTTTGGTGGGACTCAACTATCTACTCACCCTGGTGACTCTTAGGGCATCAGATGATAGACAGGGACCACTGGTTAGAAGTCACAGCTATACCAGCAGGCTGACCAACTGTGTGAATTTCAACTCACATTTTTAGTTGTCAAGTTTGGGGGATTCTGGGTCATATTTATTTTAATTCCCTGACACGGTGGACTCCAAGGTTCTGTCTGGAATCCTGTCAAGATTTTAGGAAGAGTCAGGAACTAAGATCTAGGTGAGAGTGAAAGCCTCTACAGACCCCCTCCTCAAAACCCGCAGCAGCCAGCCTGCTCTCATAAGAACATCCCATGTGCTTGAGAGAGCAGGATGAGATAGGAAGACTGCAAGGCAGGATATCAATAAGATAGGACATCAACAAAGCAGGTTGACTGCAAAACAGGATATCTATAAGATAGGAACAGGATGACTTTTGCTGACACCCATGCTGAGAGAGGAAACCATTCATGCCCCCGTCTCATTCCGATAACCATGCTTTTGCTTCTGTAAACTTGCTTTTTGCTTTTCCCTATAAAAAACCTGCCCTCCAGTCAGCAGGAACGCAAGTCCTCCGAAAGACTTGCCGCCCGCAGGTACCTGTGTTTACCCAATAAACCTCTTGCGATTTGCATCCGTATGGTCTCGGCCTGTTCCTTGGCATTGGGGAGGTCTCCTCCTGAGAGAAAGTCCTCTTCGAGGGTCTTTCAAGAGAGCTAGTCTAAGAGTCACTGAGCAAATTTGAAGGCCGTCCCCTTCTTTTGAACCCAAATGCCACATTGAACTTTTCAAATTTCAATTACAATTTCCAAGTTTCAAGAACAGAAAAAAAAAAAAAACCCACCTTAAATACTCTCAGTGTGCACTATGGTTTCTTACATTTTCATTTTCACAAGGAAAACATGGACCTGCTGACATTGTCTTATTACTTATCTCCACGAGAAGCTGACCTTTAAGGCAGGAGTCTTTATTCCCGGGGCCCTGGCTGCGTGGACTCATGTTCCCTGCACTAAATAAGGCTCAAGAGCCTATATAGGGGTGTGCAGCTAAGCGATCTTTGGTAAGAAGGGGTTATTCCATCCTTGTGCAGGTCTTTCCTAAAATTAGCAGCCAGGTGCTGAGGAAATCTAATCCCTTATTGCCCTGTGGCTGTGAGAAACAGCTAGGAAACGATTTAAGGTAGGGAAGGGGACAAGGAAGGAAGGAGGTGGGAGGTGACCAGAAGATGGGTCAGGGGAATCAACACTTTTGGTGTCACCTATTTCTCAAGTTGTGCAGCAGGTCCTCTTCTGTACGCTTCCTCTTTGAATCTTTAAAGTCCCCAGGTTGGGCGGCATAGGTACGGAAACAAAGAGCCCTCCCCTCGTGGTTCTGGCAGAAAAGGGAAGCGGATGAACTATGTTCTTCTGTGGAAGTGAGAAGTGGGCCAGGTCCGCACACAATGGCTTCTGGAGTACTCAGGGCCTAGGCAGGGAACTCAGAAGGTGAGAAACCATTGTGATCCCAAGACTCCCAGGCACAGTGACTCAACAGGAGAGGGAGGTAGGGCCTAATGTTTGCTTTTTTTAATCATCGGCAGAGAGAAGCCGGAGAAACACCCTTGCCCTTCCCTGTTCTATGCAAACATTCTCCAAAACTGTTTGTGAGAACTTTGGCTTCTATGTGCTTCTCTGGAAGTTAACTCTAATCCCAAACAGCTTCAGAAGAGCTGGGGTGGGGGGGGGGATACTGAAACAGGAGAGGCTCAAATTCTGGGTTCCTGTAACTGACCAGGCATTCTGAAGAGAGTATTTAAAGAAACAATGACCCCAGAGAAATGGGAATTTTCTCCAGGAATCTCATCCTGGGAGAAGAAAAACACCCAGAAGAGACTATAAACTTGTCTTTAAGAAACACTTTAAGATCATTCTACAGTCTCCAAGAGGAGACTGAAGCCCGAACTAGGATGGGTCAAGGTTGGGCAGAACACACAGGACTGTTTAGATAAGTATGTCCTTCAGTCTCTGTTTAAACTTTCAGCTTATGTCAGGACCTTGAAGATGGACCAGAGTTGGGGTTAGGGGTTGAGGGTTTGGGGGTAGGGAGTGGTGGTCAATGGATCTCTTTATCCTTCTTCCCACTGTGGCCAAATTGGATAAATCTTCTTTTCTGCTTTCCATTGTTCATTTGACTCCAAGAACAAGAAGCAAAGGCAGAGAACACTTTTTTTTTTTTTGACAAGATGTGTGGTGGGAATGGAGATTGTGTCTGACAGAGTTTATTAAGTCAAAAAGAACCAAGCTGAGTCTGAAAACACTCTCCCTGGCTTATGGGAGAAGACTCCCAGCAAGTTGCTTAAAGGCATTCTGAATTCTTAACATTTAGTCAAACCATGTCCCCATTAACTGGCCAGGATGAATGAAAGCTTTGTCCCTCTCTGAATCTTAATTTCTCCTCCCAGGAACAAGAGGGTAGAATAAAGGACATCACAGTTAGCCAACTCTCTTGTACTTAAGAGGCAGGAGCAGAATCCCAGACTAATTGGCTTTGCTTCTTGGCTAAATATAGAAGAGGCAATGCCTGTAATTATCATAAAGGGCCTTCCCAGGGTTGCAGAAGCTGAACTATGGACTGGTCCAGGAATCTGTCAGGAACTGGCTGCGTGTCTGGCTTTCTTACAGAGTGGCACAGGACACGGGTTTTGTTTCTTTTCTGCTTCCAGACCTACACTTGTGCTAGTAAGATTCTCATGTCCCTTGAGGCTCTGTTCAATGCCGAGCCAGCATAGACGTGAGTCTGCTTCGGGAGAGGGAGGCTGGAGCTGTCAGGCCAGGGTGCCTACTGAGGAGAGGGAATCTCTGTGCTGCTGCGTTGTCTCTGCTGAATTACCAGTACCAGTCTTTATCCAGCATCTTCCTTCTTCCCTGGGAACGGGGAGAGGGGCCAAACTTCCCTCTCCACCCTACTGGCAGAAGTCTAGCCCTCCCTTCCTCTTTTGGTTCTGGCCACACAGGGCTGAACCTGAGGCAGGACTAGTTCCTCACCCAGTACTTTTCCAGTAGACACATAATAACACTTTTATCATGTGTAATGTGATAATTTTATACATGTATATAATGTACTGTGATCAGATCATTGCAACTGGATTTTTTTTTCTCCTTAGTTATTGTGTTAATAACTAAGGAGAAGACTTATTTGGACATATTTGGAGATTTAAACTCTTCTGCATCTTTTAAAATGTGATATATATATATATATAATCACATATGGATATAAACATACATGTTTAAATGCAGTCACCCTATTGTGCTGAAGAACATAAGACCAGTTTCTTGGTAACCAATTATATTTGTACTCACTTTTTTTTTTTTTGTCTTTGTTTTTTGAGACAGGGTTTCTCTGTAAAACAGCTCTGGCTGTCCTGGAACTAGCTCTTGTAGACCAGGCTGGTCTCGAACTCACAGAGATCTGCCTGCTTCCCACCTCCCGAGTTCTGGGATTAATGTCGCTATTATGGTTGCATAGTTGGGTGTTTCCTTATCTGTGAAGTTTGGCAGGCTTCCTGTAGAGGACTGCTGGTTTTGTTGTTTTCTAACTTGTTTTTTTTAGTTAAAAGTCAGTAGGAGCCTTTGGCTGGATTGAATCCTGTCGAACAAACATGCAGTTCCTTGCTTGCACCTGGTGCTCTTAAGCACACCTGGAACCTGTTTCACTGTTCTACGACACACAGTGCAGTCCTACAAGTCATGAGATAGCCCAAAAGCAATGCCCTGAAATTGGTCGCCAATGTCAACTCTGAAGAACGCAGTTATTTGCAATGTAGCAGTCCCCGTATCTTTTAGAAGAGTACTGTGGAAAACAGTTCAGAATAGCCCTGTAAATGTTTTGCTAGCATGCCAGTGCAGCAACCTCAAACACACAGATCCTTAGCCAAGACTAATGGTTCTGTTTAATCTCTCTACCACGATTTTTAGTTTTGGTGTTTACTTTTAGAGAGTTCTTTATCCCGTCTGAACTGTTTTCCTCTTTGACACATCCTTCCTCTTCTGTTTTGTCTAGTGAAAGAAAGAGAACCCTCCCAGACAGGTCTTAAGCCTCTGGGTCATCCATCCAGATTCCATTAGCAGGCTGTACCCGGCACACTGATGCTAAATTGATTCACTGAGATGCTTTCTGTGATCAGACGCTGACATTTTCAAATAGATCCTTCAGGGATGACTGGGGATTCGGGCAGTATGACTGAAAAGAGGGAAGATACACAGGGCATGCTCACTTTCCAGTTCCTTAGGGTGGACAAGAACATCACCATTGACTGGAATTTGAGTGAAAATGACAATTTTCTAATGGGACCTACTCATGTGAAAATGAAAAGATATCATTTAATGCCATAAAGAAACATAGAACTCTTCCTCTGCTTGGTGAGGCTTTTAAGAGAAAAATTTAAATATCCAAGAATCCTATTAGTTAAAGCTTTTAGAGAATGTTAGACTGGCGCAGAGAGAAAGCCACACGGAGCTGTTTGTACACACATAGACATGTCCTTATACCAGGCCAGCGAGCCTGGGACTCCACTGGCGAGGGATGCAGTTATCGCTTGGCCTTTGCCTTATGTCCTGTCTGCCTTAGTTTCTTGTAATCTGTCTTCATACCTGAACCCACATGAAAACATAAATGGAAGACTTAATTGACACTGTCATCATCATCATCATCATCATTGCGTAGCTGCAGAGATCCCAACGCAAGCTTGCTTTTCTGAGCGAAGGTTTGAGATTTCAAACTAGGTGAGCAGGCACGTCATGTGAGCTCAGGCTTTATAAATGGCCCCCAGGTGCAGGGCAGACCTGCGGTGGGTGGTTAGGATCACAGGAACACAGCAAGCTGAGCGAGGTTACAACCTGCTGGATTTGGCCTCGAAGGATTGGAACTGTGAGAGTCCGGGTGTTCTGTATACTTCTGCCACCCCCCCCCCCCGTAACTTTATGTCATTGTTGGAGTTTCAACTGACTTATGGAAGTTGGGACCCCAGTAATAGGTGTGGGTGGAGCCAGGTAGTGAGAGTTTCCTATTTACAATTGTTTTACCTTATGGTCTTTGTTACTTGCACACCGCGCGACTGAAAATGGAACTTTGAATGATTCTCTGCCTCCCAACTCTAGCCTTTTAAATATGGCAACAGCAGTACCCTCTCTCTTCTCATTTCTCTGAATCCACTTTCTTTTCCCACTTTATTTCATTCTCTCAAATACAGGTCCTCCAAAGAAAGGATAAGAAAGATAAGACCAGCAGCCATATTGCAGCAGTGGGAGATTACTGGGATCGCTACCACTGTGTGTGTGTGATTGTGTGTTTATGACCTCGGGACAAGTCCATAATGTCTCCTGAGAGGTTCAGATAGGCTTGCGAAGAAAAAGGATGGATCAAACCAGGCTCCCCTGGAAGGAAGTGCTTCAAAAACACATTCCTGTTTGGGGGAACTAAGTATTGTTCTGCAGGTTGTATCTCTGAACTCAAGGTGGAGGCCCCCCCAGGGAAGAAGTCAGTGAA
Organism: Alexandromys fortis; assembly: GCF_014885135.2. Lineage (NCBI taxonomy): Eukaryota > Metazoa > Chordata > Mammalia > Rodentia > Cricetidae > Alexandromys > Alexandromys fortis. The sequence goes on from NW_026067989.1 coordinate 5,733,984, forward strand.
GAATTGGGGTCATACACAGGACCTTGCCAGTGAAGTGTGTGCTGGACAAGGTTGTTGGCATTTTCTTTAACTTTTTTCTTGTTGTGGTCTTCATAGTTACATCTCTCAGATCTTGGAACAGTGCAATGAGGCTCAGGGCTGGTGTGGCCTAGAGGCACTTGGGTTCCCTGTGCAGGTAGTTTTGTGGTCAGCCGCCAGCTCCCCATCTGGAGTCATTAAAGGGCACTCCCATCATAAGGACGCTGTGCACACTAGGCTGTGCATCTGGGCCCAGCTCACTCTAGGCCTCTTGTTAACCCCACGGTTGAGAATAAGATCACGACTACAATTTAAAGGCAAATCTGAAGCAAGATTTGGCTAAACACTGGCCAGGTGGATGGGCTCTGGCCAAGTCCATCTCTGGTTTTCCAGAAAATGGCCATGAGTCACACCTTGCAGAAGCTTAAAAAGGCAACAACACAAGACCACTGTATTTTCCGTCAGGTAAGCATATGTCCTGAGATATTTCTTGTCTGCATACTTCCCACCCACGTCCAGTTGGGTGCAAGCATACATCCTGAAATATTTCTTGCCCAGGTACCTCCCTCCCACATTGTAATCATCTGGTGATGTTTGCTTGAACAAACTTGTTTAGGGATGTGAAAACAGGTGGCCTGTTATTCCTCATAAACAATAGCCTCCAGCATTTCAGGAAGTATTTTTCCCTGGGGGGAAGGGGATTATAGGTTAGAGGCATTTTTTTGTTTCATGGATCTTGGTAATTAAAACTTAAAGTGTAACTTGGGCTCTCACACTCTTATTCCCAGAGGGAAGCCCCTGTCGGTCCCTCAAGATGGACCTTCACCAGTGACTGTCTTGTGGATGGAACCCCTTCATGCCATTCCAGCTCCAGGTACCCTGGAATCAGGTTGGACTTCACCTGACTCTTCTATACTCCGCCCTTCCCCTGTTCCCCTCACCCAGTGCCAATTCTCCCAAGAGAACACCCTTTCAGTAACTCATTTGCCTACAATCCCTCTTTCTGACTCCCTTCTTACATGTGTGATCTAAGACACTACCGCACACCGGTTGGCGGTGGATTACACCCACATTCCCTTACACTCACTCAGAGAAGGGTAGCAGATACAAATGGATCTCCTGAAAACAAGCTATGGCCACACCCTCCAACTACCGGGCCCAATGGTCGGGGCTAGGGAGATGGCTCAGTGGTTTAAAACAGAAGACCTGGATTCAGTTCCCACTGCACACATGGAGACTCACAACCATCTATAATTCGAGTTAGAGGAATCTGACATCCTAGTCTCACTTCCCGGGGCAGTAGGCTTGTACGTAGTACACAGAAATAGTACACAGGAATCATGCTCGCGCACAAAAAGAAAACAAAACCATACAAAATATTTTCACTAGAGTGTCAGGGGAAGCACTGTGCTGGCATTGACCTTTGGTCTCATTGCTAGTATGTCACGGAATCCTAAAGAGAGCCTTTCAGGTCCAATATCTTTCTCCTCAAAGGGTCCTACTAGCCATGTTCTGCGTTTTATAACGGGAAGCCATCAACATCCTGCTGCTGACAGATATGACTGCTTCTTCCACCAGGTGTGCCCTGGGGATTGAATTTAGCTTGTGAAGCTTGGAGCCAAGAACCTTTTTATCCACCGAGGTATCTCAAAGGCCCTTGAATCATGCAAAGAGCGCTGTAACATGACTTAACTATAGCTATACATTCTGAGAAAGATGGTATTAGGCGATTTTGTGTTGTGAGCATTAGAGTATATATTACACAAACCAAGACAGATAGACTATGTCATGACTGGGATCTGTTAGTCACGCAGTAGCTCATTGCCATTATAAAAATACCATGCAGCTAAATCAAGTACATGAGAGAATGTAGCATTCTGTACAGAACACACTACCAGGTGTATTCAACCTGTGACCTCTGGGCTGCCTGCGTCTTACGATAACTGCAGATGCTGTCCAGTATATTAGTAGGCAGATGATAAGGCATATCTCAGTGTCATCGAAAGGTTGGATATTCATGAAGATGTTTAAAGCTGATGCTGGGCTAACACAACACATTGGGTCATAACAAACTTCATTTTTGTAAAGAAAAGCAGTACAGTCCAACTCAGTAAAATATGCTAAATGCATAAGTATTACTGCTTTTGCCACCACTACCAATTGCTATGTTTCATATTTCACTGTGCATGTCATATCCACCCCTTTCCAAGGTTGGAAGTGAAGCATGGTTACTCCTAACTGCTCTGGGAATGCTGCTCCATGTAATGAAACACCATCCACCCTTCCTGGAGGTTGTGCCCCATGGGAAAGAGATGTCTGTTTCCCGGTGGACCAGCCACCTAAATGCAACCTTATCATGGGTTCTGAAGAGAACAGCAGAAGAGACACCATGACGGCCGCAGAGCTGTGAGAAAATGTAAAACAACCAATCCCGTTACTTTAAACCACGAATTCTGGAGTGGTTTCATAAGCAGCAGGAGATAAGTGACCCATGCAGAATATTCTGAGCACTTTCAACAGAAGGAGCCAGGATTAGAAACTCCTCCATGCATAGACTGTGAGTCTGTATTTCCACTGCCAGACCTGGACCTTCACCCTTCTTGTAAACTTGGAAACTTTGAGTTTCCAGGAATGGTCTCAAGGAGATAGTAGAGCTTACACCAAAGTCTGGTAGTCATTTTCTGACTGCGCGGCTACAAGATCCCTGTGTTCTTGGAAAAACCACAAATGGAAACTTGTGGCCTTTGTCCTGGGATGTTCCTGTTTCAGCTAGCAAGGTCAGTGTCCCCCTTCCCCCAAATCTCAGTTTGCCACTTGAACCTGAGTAGTGAGTTTCTGTCAGCCAGTTAGTGGGGGTGTGTGTCTCTGTGTCCACCATGGCCATCAGAGTAGCGATCCGCCAGAGGCAAGAAAGTCGTTTGTTTCAGCACAACTAAGTGGCTGGTGTTGTTCAATTTTCGGGAGTCTGATCCTGACTAGGTTATTATAGTCATACTTAACATTTTCCTGATGATAATCGACTCAACCCTAGCGCATCATAAAGCATACGTAAGTCTTTCCCTTCTCCCTTCCCTCTCCCCCCTCTCCCCTTCCCTCATCTTCACCCCCATCCCTACCCCACCCCCCACCCCCATGCTCCCAACTTTTGCCTGGCAATCTTGTTTGCTTCCAACTTCCAGGAGGATCTATATATGTTTTTCTTTGGGTTCACCTTGTTATTTGGCTTCTCTAGGCTTGTGTCTTTAAGGGATATTTTAATTTCCCTCAATTTTTTGTTTGTCTTTTCTTCAATTTTTTTTTTTTTTTTGGTTTTTTGAGACAGGGTTTCTCTGTGGCTTTTGGAGCCTGTCCTGAAACTAGCTCAGTAGACCAGATTGGTCTCGAACTCACAGAGATCGGCCTGCCTCTGCCTCCCGAGTGCTGGGATTAAAGGCGTGTGCCACCATCTCCAGGCTTCAGTTTCTTAAAGCTTCTTTTTCCCTCTTTGAGGGCCTCTATTATCTTCATAAAGTTTATTTTTAAGGTCATTTTCTTGTGCTTCTGCTGCATTGGAATGTTTAGGTTTTGCCGTCAAAGGATTGCTGGTTTCTGGTGTTGCAATTTTCTCCTTTCTGTTTTGATTGTGTCTTTACACAATCAATGTTTAGGCATCTCCGTTTGGGCTGATAATAGGTCTAGGTATCGATTCCTGAGTTTGTCTTTTTTGGATGAGTGTTTTGTTCCTTGGTTTCTGTTTCCTCTCTGGTCTTCTGGGCTAAGTGACCAAAGGTTTTTGTGACTGGTGGGTCTTCAGGTTCAGTAGGATGCTTCCATTGGGGTTTCTGGGGCTTTGGGTCCCTAGGTCGGGTCTTGCCTCCACTAAACCCAAAGTGTTCTTCTGATGTTGTAGGGACGATTATAGAGCTCAGGGGTGGGGCTGGGATTCACCTATCCTATTGCACTTGGTTAATGTTTTTGGTGCTTCCCAGATGAAAGGTGGTGACTTCTTGGCTCAGGATTTCCTTATAGAACTTGGAAGGGAGCAAGAGTTAATATCACAGGAAACATATGTACATGATTAGTATAACCACGCCCCAAACAGGTATACACAACCACACAAGGATATGGATGTTCTGGCAGTGACTTAGACCAAGAATAGTGGGTCGAGGCTTGAAGGAACGTGAATTCTTCTTCCTAATGACTGGCTCTTACTCATTAACTTCTGCAAACCCATGCACATCTCAGGACCAACCCCAAAGGAAAGGGTTGGTCTTGAACTTGCAGAGATCCACTTGCCTCTGCCTCTAGAGAGCTGGGATTAAAAACAAAGGCCACCATGCATGGTTCCAAGACAACTCTTACAAAAGAAAAACACTTCTGCAGGAGTCCAACTTGAGCAGGTCAGAGTAATGGGAGGGGAGATGTGGAGTCAGTGGCTAAGCTCACACAGGAGACGTGTCTGAGGGAGTAAAGCTTAATTCTCAGTCTTTACTTTTCTCTCATCCTTTTTTATACCACCTAAGACAAAAATGTCTACAGAAGGACATTACCTCACAACCACAAGTCATATATTTTCCAAAACAAATTAAAATCTTTACACAAGAGAAAATCACATTATGATCACAAGCTGCATGATTTTCTTAGAAGTCCACAGTAGTTAAACATATTCCTTTATATTAATTTTCGCACTCTAACATCTTTACCCCAAAGCAGCGATTCTTTCTTTGTTGACTGACAAAGTAAGTAAGCCAACTATATTTCAGCCAGTTTCTTTGTGCTGGCAATAAGCTGTTGGTGGTTACAGAGCAGCAGATTCCTACCAAACCTTATTCAAGTGGTCCAACAAACCATCGATTTTCCTTTTTCCTTTACACAGAATAGAATCATTGAATTTTCTTCCACAACTTTGCCTTTTCAAGGTGCGTTCCGAAACCCGTGGTTGAATTTGTAAGCTACATGAGCAAGGAATTCAGACTTAACCTCGTGTGTAGGGACATAACTACCTTCTTTGACCATCAGCCTGTTTTTGCAAAGGCAGAATTCATGAAGCTATCATGTGTGAAACTTGTTTTTATTTTCGTTCCACGGCAAACCTCACATCTCTTAAGTGTCATTGCTCTGGGATAAATCAGTTTCTTAATGATCTGTAAGCAAATTGCCCGATGAGGAGTGGGATTTTCCCATGAGACAACGACACTACACTAGATACAGTGGGGTTCTTCCACTCAGCAATCACACCATGCTAACTACAGTAAGTTACATGACAACAGCAAGCAGGACAAGGCACAGCAGAAGCAAGGGACTTTCTGAAGACATCACTCCAAGGGGTTTTCCTATCTGGTTTATAATTCCTTTAAGATTCCTTATAAGAATACCTTTCAAGATAAGTAAGAAATTAGTTGGCCCCTTCTAACTGCAAAATGCATTGTTTCAGTTAAAGATGTGACCGGGAAGAATAGCCTGCTTGCCTACACGGTTGATTTACAACAAGTTGCCTGGATATGAATGTACTTGGGTTCTTGGGATAATTTGTTTTTCACCTGTAATGTGTAAAATCACCTGTAATGTGTAAAATGTTGAATCATGTAAGGAATATGAAAAACATACCAATTTTTAGTTTGTCTTGGATTCACTGTAATCATTCACTTGAAAAAAAAATAATCACACTATAATTTATATATTGCCTAAAAACGTTGTGGGGTTATAGAAATTGTAGAAAAAATGTATACAGTAGAAAGAACACAAGAAAACACAGACAGAGAAGAATAGAGACTAAAGAAATTGGATACCATCAAGAGAAAGTGTGTGTCTTTTCCCTAATCCCCTCAGGCAGAGAAGTCTAGTATGCCCCAATGCAGTGGATTTCCTTTTGAGCCCTGCTACTTGGAGACTGCCCCCCCCCCCCCCCCCCCCCCCCCCCCCACCCCCGCCCCCCCCCCCCCCCCCCCCTATAGCCACCCGGGGTCCCCCCGCCGTGGGTACAACCAGGGCCCCCCCCCCCCCCCCCCGCCCAGGTAGCGATAGTTGCTGACAGCTACACTCAAGCTTTTGTGCTACAGAATGGCGTTGAGTTATGCCTCCTACCCAGCTGATCCCCGCATGCAAATTAACCATCTTCTGTCAATCCCTCTCTTCCCTTCCCACTCCCTTTCCAGGTGCTGGTGATTGGCTGTTCTTCAAATAACTTAAATGATACATAGTTAGTGCTTGTACGCACACGCATGTGCTATGGCTTGTGTGGGGTTAAGAGGATGGCGTATGGGAGATATTTATCTTCTTCTGCCATGAGGGTCCCCAGGACTGAACTCAGGCATCAGCTGTAATGAAGACCCTTTTGTTTTGAAGAACCCTCCTTGCTCTTTGGGATCAATAATATCTTTCCCTTATAAGTGAGGATATTTAGTGTTTGGTTGTGCCTGACTTCCTTTCCTTAATGCAAACATGTGCCCCTCGCCCTCATGTCCATGGTACTGCATGTGAGAAAACTTAGTTTTGTAAATAGCAGCAGAATATGCTCTTATTATACAGAAGTTGCATTTTTTCTTATAAAAAGTTTTGCTGTTATTTTTGAGATTATAATTAATTTATAACATTTCTCCCTTCAGGTTCCTTCCTCCAAACCATCCCATACAGCTCTTTCCGGTCTCCTTCAAACCAACGGCCACCTTCTCCACTGATTTTTTTCCTTAATGTGTGTGTGTGTTTTGCCCCTTCCTCCTGAGTGCTGGAATTAAATGTGCTACTATTGCCCAACTATTCATGTTTGTTTTTCCTCTTTGGTTTTTCAAGACAGGGTTTCTCTGTAACTTTGAAACCTGTCCTGACACTCACCCTGTAGACCAGGATGGCTTCCAACTCAGAGATCTGCCTGCTCCTGAGTGCAGGGATTAAAGGCGTGTGCCACCACTACCCAACTTTTCTGTGTTTTTATATACACACACATCCCTAACTATAACCAACTGAGTCCACACAGTGTTACTCCTATGTGTGTTTTCGGGGCTGACCACTTGGTAGTGAACAACCGATTGGTGTCTTCCTCCCTGTGGGGGGGGGGGATCACCTTCCTGCTCTCAGCCTTACTTACTCAGTTAAGGCTTTATTTTTTAAAATATTTACATTTATTGATTATTATTGCCTATGTACACACGTGTGTGTATGATGCATGTGGGCCAGGGAAAAAGAAATCATAAGACAGGGTGCATGCAGACCAGAGCTTCATAAGCAGGCAGGATTTAAGGAGACAAATTCCAGTCCAAGAAAAGGAACATCACAGGAACCCGAGCTGAACGTGTGTGACTAACTTTAATCCTGACCCCAACCTTAACCTTAATCCATCACAGACTGATCACAAGCTAGAACGAAGAAAACTGATTTTCTCTGACACTCACGCCAGTGGCCTTAGAGAAGACGTAAAAACAGAGCTGAGAAAATAGAGAGGCGAGATAAAGATGGAGAGAAAAGAAGACAGAAGAGGGGAGGGGGCAGAAATCACTCACGCTCGGGGTTTCACATATACTGCTTTGAGAAGTTTCTGTTTCTCACTGCGGCTGGCCCGGTTTGTGCCTTTCTCTTCCTCTTGGGCAATATCGGATCAAGCCTTTCAGAGAACACTGGGGACAGACGGACTGGAGCTGTAGCAAAGGCAGCTGCTGCCCTCTGCTGTCATCTCTGTTCGGTCACCAGTGTCAATAGGTAGTCACCAGCAACCAGAAAAATCTGTGATCCGGAGCTCTCCAAGACTCAGCAGCACTCATTGGTGTTAGGTGTGTAAGGCTCTGTCCTTCCCTAAGGATTCCAGTTCATCCTCTAAGCCACCTGAACTGCATTGTGGGAGCGAGACCGGGAGCGCGAGGCGCGGTGGTCCAAGTCTGCCCTCTTGTGGTCATCATGGTCAGGTGCAGGATGTGGCTCAGCACTGACCTCCGAGCAGGAGGAGGCTTTTCTCCTTGAGGGTCTGCACGCGTGTGGTTCTCCAAACTCAGTCCTCGCCTTGAGTTTCCACAGCTGGTTCCTTTTCTTCCTTCATCAGTTAGCTCAAATGCCGTCACCCCCAAACTGTATTTCCTGATGGTTCATTCTCTGTAGGATGTTATTCGGCCCTAAGACCGTGAAGCTGGAAGTCTATTTCCAGCTGCTCAGGAAGGTGATGGCCACTCAATACACATCTGAGAGAATACTTACATCACGAAGATGCCCCTGTGAGTGTGCCAGAGACTTTCCCAGTGAGGGCGAAGTGTTTCCATGTGAATTCCTTATATTGTATTTTTCTCCGTCACCACCGTGGCCCTCTTATGAGAACATGGAGGGGAAAATATGTGCATCGTTTCCCCCCACATCTCTGCAAACATGTAAACACACATTTGTCGATGAGAAAACAACCCTTTCAATATGATAAAGAGGTGTTAGCCTTTTTGCACTTGTATAAATGGAGAGATCCTGTTGAATTAGGAGCGGCGGGGCTGCATCCCCGGCACCCAGCAGCCCGCCCACATGGCTAACTTATGTCCAGAAATAATTACACGGAAACTGTATTCTTTCAAACACTGCCTGGCCCATTACTGTAGCCTCTTATTGGCTAGCTCTTACATATTGTTCTAACCCATTTCTAATATTCTGTGTAGCCCACGAGCTGGCTTACCAGGGAGGATCTTAACCTGAGTCTC
>NW_026067989.1:5743243-5745893 GCF_014885135.2 Alexandromys fortis
TCACAGTTCCAGGCACACAGCAGTCCACATAGGAGCCGCAATCAGCAGTTTAATTCTGAGACTGAGCGTGCGACACAGAAACTCTTTTCATCCAAGTTACAGCCAAATCTGACACGCAGAGCACTGCGCAGTCTGAAAACAGTCTGTATGGCCGCAGGAATCCACCATGTTCTTTCGCCTGCCTAAGCCTGATTCGGCCTTCTGCCCAGGTGCAGGTGGGGAGCTCTGAGCCATCGGCACGGTCTCAGAGCATTCTCCTCCGATCCCAAGCGGGAACACAAACATCCAGTCCCATAAAAGCCTTGAAATGCTTTAAAGCCAGAGTTCACGTTGGCAGCACAGCACCAGGAAGCCATGCTTTAAAATGACGCAGCTTTTTTTCTGCTGCTGTTGCCGAACCAGGAAATCTCTCTTCAGCACGCCATCAACAAACAGCAAAAATCTGTGTTAAACTCTCTCTCCCTTATTTTTAAGCCTTCTCAGGTTTTTAAGTGGATTTAGCCCATCACGTCTGGGCACCATCTGTTGAATTAGGAGCAGCAGGGCTCCGTCCCCGGCACCCGGCCGCCCGCATGGCTAGCTTATGCCCAGAAATAATTACATGGAAACTGTATTCTTTCAAACACTGCCTGGCCCGGCTAGGTCCAGCTTCTTATTGGCTAGCTCTTACATATTGTTCTAACCCATTTCTAATATTCTGTGTAGCCCACGAGCTGGCTTACCAGGGAGGATCTTAACCTGCGTCTGTCTGGAGCAGGAGAATCATGGCGACCCCTTGACTAAGCTTCTTTTTCCCAGCATCCTGTTCTGTTTACTCCACCTACCTATGTTCTAACCAATAAAATGGGCCAAGGCAGTTTCTTTATTAATAAGAAATCACTCCCACATCAAGATCCAAAAGACCGAACCTCGCTGGAGATTTTAAGACCCCAAACAGGGATCATCTAGGGTTAGTTCTCTGCTCTCTAATTCTGCCTGAAATTTATCTCTTCACCACTCGATGTGGAACATGCTCACCATAAAGCTTGCAGGAGGACATGTCAATCACTCCACAAATGAATTGCTGAGCCCTGTGCTGTGGGCGTCGTTCTGCACTGAACAAGCCAACAGTACTGGTCCAAATCAGCACATAAACAGTGGTGACGTATATCCTATTATCCCTCTGGGGTTTGGGGATCTCAGAAAAGAGAGTGCTATAGAGCAAGATATGTTGAAATAATGTGAGTATGTCATGAATGTGATGCCCTCATTCATAAAAAGCCATAGTGCTATTGAACCTTAAGAATCCTAAGAAAACCATGGGCCTCCCCTAGAGTCCCTGGAGAATGGTGGTGAGATGTTCTGGGGATGCAGGAGTTACTAGTGAGGGATGGTTGGAGTGTTAGGATACCAGAGATGGTAATGCTTGATGGTAATGCACCACTCCATGGTGCCTAGTCGTGTGTTCAAATGTCACACATATAGAATCACACAAACATATAGTACAACACATAATCACACTCATAATCACATACTAAGTCATGCATCATCATATATATATAAAATTGTACACAAATTTGCATAACCAATTGTAACTACACACAGAGTCAATCATACATAGGCACACACAGTCAGACATAACCACACGGATCACATACACAATTACACATAGGCACATATCTAACCACATGTTAAACTTTTTATAACCACGCCCACACACATAATCAACATAGTCATACACAGTCACATGCACAACCACACAGAGGCATGTAGACACATACTCAATTGCCCAATCATATATGACCACAATCACACGCACAGTAGAATATAAGCAATAACACAAAGTCACACACATACATACATGTAATCATACATTTACACACACACAATTGTGTTATTGGGAGTGGAAGATGGTACTTGATGCTGCCAGATTGAGAGGTCAATGCAGTATGCAGTGCAGAGAGTGGTGGAGTCTGTTTGTTCTTCTTGGTAGCCATTTAATAGATGTTCACATTGATACTAGGCAGTAATCACAGGGAGCTAAGCCTAGTGGCGATGCTGAAGAACAATTTTGTAGGTGCTGGAGAGATGGCTCAGAGGTTAAGAGCACCGGCTGCTCTTCCAGAGGTCCTGAGTTCAATTTCCAGCAACCACATAGTGGCTCACAAACATTTATAATGAAATCTGGTGCCTTCTTCTGGTATGCAGGCATACGTGGAGGCAGAATGTTGTATACATAATAAATAAATAAATTTAGAAAAACAACAATTTATTTAATTCAGGCACAAGAGTGCTTAAAAACAGAACTAAAGGATTACACACCTGATGTGGGAATAGTTTCTTATTAATAAAGAAACTGCCTTGGCCCATTTTATTGGATAGAAAATTAGGTAGGCGGAGTATACAGAAGAGGATTCTGGGAGAAAGAAGGTTAGAGGAAGAGTCGCCATGGTTCTCCCGTTCCAGACAGACGCAGGTTAAGATCCTCCCTGGTAAGCCAGCTCGTGGGCTACACAGAATATTAGAAATGGGTTAGAACAATATGTAAGAGCTAGCCATAAGGAACTGGAACTATCCGGGCCAGGCAGTGTTTGAAAGAATACAGTTTCCGTGTAATTATTTCTGGGCATAAGCTAGCCATGCGGGCGGCCGGGTGCCGGGGACGCAGCCC
>NW_026067989.1:5747392-5750062 GCF_014885135.2 Alexandromys fortis
CGTTCTGCACTGAACAAGCCAACAGTACTGGTCCAAATCAGCACATAAACAGTGGTGACGTATATCCTATTATCCCTCTGGGGTTTGGGGATCTCAGAAAAGAGAGTGCTATAGAGCAAGATATGTTGAAATAATGTGAGTATGTCATGAATGTGATGCCCTCATTCATAAAAAGCCATAGTGCTATTGAACCTTAAGAATCCTAAGAAAACCATGGGCCTCCCCTAGAGTCCCTGGAGAATGGTGGTGAGATGTTCTGGGGATGCAGGAGTTACTAGTGAGGGATGGTTGGAGTGTTAGGATACCAGAGATGGTAATGCTTGATGGTAATGCACCACTCCATGGTGCCTAGTCGTGTGTTCAAATGTCACACATATAGAATCACACAAACATATAGTACAACACATAATCACACTCATAATCACATACTAAGTCATGCATCATCATATATATATAAAATTGTACACAAATTTGCATAACCAATTGTAACTACACACAGAGTCAATCATACATAGGCACACACAGTCAGACATAACCACACGGATCACATACACAATTACACATAGGCACATATCTAACCACATGTTAAACTTTTTATAACCACGCCCACACACATAATCAACATAGTCATACACAGTCACATGCACAACCACACAGAGGCATGTAGACACATACTCAATTGCCCAATCATATATGACCACAATCACACGCACAGTAGAATATAAGCAATAACACAAAGTCACACACATACATACATGTAATCATACATTTACACACACACAATTGTGTTATTGGGAGTGGAAGATGGTACTTGATGCTGCCAGATTGAGAGGTCAATGCAGTATGCAGTGCAGAGAGTGGTGGAGTCTGTTTGTTCTTCTTGGTAGCCATTTAATAGATGTTCACATTGATACTAGGCAGTAATCACAGGGAGCTAAGCCTAGTGGCGATGCTGAAGAACAATTTTGTAGGTGCTGGAGAGATGGCTCAGAGGTTAAGAGCACCGGCTGCTCTTCCAGAGGTCCTGAGTTCAATTTCCAGCAACCACATAGTGGCTCACAAACATTTATAATGAAATCTGGTGCCTTCTTCTGGTATGCAGGCATACGTGGAGGCAGAATGTTGTATACATAATAAATAAATAAATTTAGAAAAACAACAATTTATTTAATTCAGGCACAAGAGTGCTTAAAAACAGAACTAAAGGATTACACACCAATCCATAGAGCTCAGTCAGGTTCCAGTTCAAGCAAGTGAAGACAATCCTCCGTGTGTTTTTTCTGTGTGTGTGTGTGTGTGTGTGAGAAAGAGAAAAAGAGAGAGAGATAGAGAGAGAAAGAGAGAGAGAGAGAGAGAGAGAGAGAGAGAGAGAGAGATGGAATTCCCTTCTGTATGCTGTGAATACCATTGGTTAATAAAGAAACTGGCTTGGCCTGATAGGGTAGAACTTAGCTAGGTCAGGAAAATTAAACTGAATCCTGGGTGAAGGAAGGCAGAGTCAAGAGAGAAGCCATGTAGCCCCACCAGAGAGAGATGCCAGAACTTTACCCAGTAAGCCACCGCCTCATGGTGATACACAGATTAATGGAGAGGGGTTAAGTTAATATGTAAGAGCTAGCCAATAAGAAGCTAGAGTTAATAGGCCAAGCAGTGATTTAATTAATACAGTTTCCGTATGGTTATTTTGGGAGTCTGGGCAGCTGGGAAATGAACAAGCAGCCTCATACTACAGCTGTCCTTGGTTTAATGTGGATGATTATGCTGAAGTTTATAGTCAGCGTCAAGGTAGCCAACAAGACCAGAGGAATGCGCAGGGTCATGTCCATGGTCTTCTGGAGTTATAGAAGAGGAGATGAGATGCAGAGGCAAGGAAAAAAAAAACCCAAAACCAACCAAACAAGTAAAAACCAACAAAACCTCACAAATCCTTCAACTCTGTATATTTATCCTGCTAGAACAGAGAAGCCATGACCACCAAATCCAGGTCCTTATCCCTGACTCCTTGACCGTTTCTACCTTCATTTTCTCCTGCATCCTCTACATGTCCACATGTCTTTTCCTGTCTTTCATGGTCCAACCCCTGCCACTTCCCCATTCCCACAAATAGACCCCTCCCCATGGGCAATGGCTTCACTTCTTAACTTGCACAAGCTGTGGATATGCAGCTCAAACAAATAATTGTTTCCTGAGCTCTATAAAATCAAACCAAAACACTATGATGTCAATTTGTCTTTCTCTATGAAAGATAAAAATACCACATGATCATCTCAATAGATGCTGAAAAATCCTTCTACAAAATACAACATCCCTTCATGATAAAGGTCTTGGAGAGAGCAGGGATACAAGGATCCCTAAATATAAACATAATAAAGTCAATATACAGCAAGCCAACAACCAACATCAAACTAAATGGAGAGAAACTCAAAGCAATCCCACTAGAATCAGGAGCAAGACAAAGCTGTCCACTCTCTCCATATCTATTCAATATAGTACTCGATGTGCTAGTTAGAGCAATAAGACAATGAAAGAAGACCAAGGGGATACAAATTGGAAAGAAAGAAGTCAAAATGTTACTATTTGCAAATGATTTGATAGTATACATAAGTGACCCCAAAATTCTACCAGGGCATAAGTAATTTGGCAGGATACAAGATTAACTAAAAAAAAAAA
>NW_026067989.1:5752619-5755784 GCF_014885135.2 Alexandromys fortis
AGCCAACAAGACCAGAGGAATGCGCAGGGTCATGTCCATGGTCTTCTGGAGTTATAGAAGAGGAGATGAGATGCAGAGGCAAGGAAAAAAAAAACCCAAAACCAACCAAACAAGTAAAAACCAACAAAACCTCACAAATCCTTCAACTCTGTATATTTATCCTGCTAGAACAGAGAAGCCATGACCACCAAATCCAGGTCCTTATCCCTGACTCCTTGACCGTTTCTACCTTCATTTTCTCCTGCATCCTCTACATGTCCACATGTCTTTTCCTGTCTTTCATGGTCCAACCCCTGCCACTTCCCCATTCCCACAAATAGACCCCTCCCCATGGGCAATGGCTTCACTTCTTAACTTGCACAAGCTGTGGATATGCAGCTCAAACAAATAATTGTTTCCTGAGCTCTATAAAATCAAACCAAAACACTATGATGTCAATTTGTCTTTCTCTATGAAAGATAAAAATACCACATGATCATCTCAATAGATGCTGAAAAATCCTTCTACAAAATACAACATCCCTTCATGATAAAGGTCTTGGAGAGAGCAGGGATACAAGGATCCCTAAATATAAACATAATAAAGTCAATATACAGCAAGCCAACAACCAACATCAAACTAAATGGAGAGAAACTCAAAGCAATCCCACTAGAATCAGGAGCAAGACAAAGCTGTCCACTCTCTCCATATCTATTCAATATAGTACTCGATGTGCTAGTTAGAGCAATAAGACAATGAAAGAAGACCAAGGGGATACAAATTGGAAAGAAAGAAGTCAAAATGTTACTATTTGCAAATGATTTGATAGTATACATAAGTGACCCCAAAATTCTACCAGGGCATAAGTAATTTGGCAGGATACAAGATTAACTAAAAAAAAAAAATCAGTAATCCGTCTATACACAGGTGATAAACAGGCTGAGAAAGAAATCAGAGAAACACCACCCTTCACAATAGCCTCAGTCAACATAAATATCTTAGGGTAACTCTAACCAAACAAGTGAAAGACCTCTATGATAAGAACTTTAAGTTTTTGAAGAAAGAAATTAAAGAAGATATCAAAAAAATGAAAAGATCTCCCATGTTCTGCAATAGGTAGGATCAATATAGTAAAAAATGGTAGTCTTTTTTTTTTTTTTGGTTTTTTGAGACATGGTTTCTCTGTGGTTTTGGAGCCTGTCCTGGAACTAGCTCTTGTAGACCAGGCTGGTCTTGAACTCAAAAAATGGCAGTCTTACCAAGCAAAAGCAGTCTACAGATTCGATGCAAGTCTTTAAGTATTTCCACTAATGATCTCTTGTCATTCTTAGAGATTAGTTGAATGTAATGCTGATGGCCTTCCAGGAGGGATGTTCTATCTGCTAGCTTGTCATAACTTTTTAACAGATTTTAATTGTCAATTCCAACTGTATAACTCCTTTCAAATAATCTCTCAGTACCAGTCTACAAGGTTTCATTACCCATTGTCATTGAGTGAATTTTTCTCATCAAATTATGATTATCATTTTCAATGGTATTAATCCTTTCAGGTATCTTCTCATTACTAGTATGTAAAGTCTGTATTATTTCCAAAGTTCTCATCCTTGACTCTTATCAAACCATTTCCTTAATAATATAATATATATTACCAAACTAATGGCAATTATGACTAAAAATGTATATGTCCTGGGCAGGTCATAAGCATGTTTCAGAACTCCCTCCACAATAGACACAAAAATGGTTATTAAATTTCTGGATGGTGATGTTATTTGCAATTATCAGGTGACTAGCCTCCATTAAAATTCTGGGTCGCATGAGAATTTTAAGGTGTCATAATGACTTGGGCCAGCAGGTGTCAGAGCTATACCACTAAAGAAGTACAAAGATGCTTGAACTCTGGTCTTGTTCCAGTGACTCTCACCTGTGGATTTTCTAAGCAGAACTCAATATGAAACGGAAGCGATATTTGTTCAAGTGACACTGGTCAGGGCAGCCCAGCAGTGGGAGTGTACAAGCCACAGACAGCAAAGGAATTCACAGTAGCCACCAGAGGGCAGCACCCCAGGCTGGCAGCATACCACAGGGACCACAGGCGGCCACAGGCAGACTGATGGAAGCTAAGCCATGGTGTATGGTAGTTGGGAACAATAGTTTTTCTCCTGAAATCAGATGACTAGACATGGGTCTGGCTCTGGTATGTGCTGGTGGTTAAGAAGCCTGAGGCAAATGTTTTTTTTTTTTTTTATGAATTTGTACTATAAACATGAGGCATCAAATGTAGCACAATTAATAAAAAAAAAATCCAGAGACATGAATTGGGCTTCACCTCAAGGCCAGAAAAACAAAAGAACCAGCCAGTGGCGTTTTCTTATACCTCAGTGAAAAATGAAGATTCTGTCTTCCAGGAAAAAACTGTGTGTGAGAACTGTTTTATATTACTCTCCAGGGCTAGGACTAAAGTCATGCACCACTACTGCCCCATTCTTATGGCAAACTAGAGTGGCTACTGGAATTGAAGATGTGTGTCACAATTTCCTGTTACTTTCTGCACTTCAGAAAAGCTTTATTTGTTAAAATTAAATTAAATATCACCAGAGCATACCACTTCCATTTGTTTCTACAGCCGGGATCTTCATAGACTCCTTATTGACTGAGTGGCTTAGATAATACGCAGCTGACTATGAACAGGACAGGTCACAATGTAACTAGGCACGCATGAAGTTGTTGCTACTTACTGTTCATTGTCAAATGTTCAGTTTCCCCTGAGTCCCATTAAAATATTTAGCATTATGTTCAAAGACTGAGCAGATGTGATACTGACTTGTTTCAAAACCCCTAAGGTCTCTTATGTGATTCATCTATAGAGCCTGCCGTGAGCTCCAAACAGCATCCCTATCTGCCACTGCAACCTCATGTCATTAGGTCTGTGGGATCATACACTCCAAGTGGCAGAGCAGCCTGCACAGCAGCCTGGACTCCTTGAAGAGCCATTATTTTTTTCCAAGCTTGAAAAACAGAATGTAACCACATTGAAATTCCTGTATTTCCCAAAAATCTTTGTTGGGATACACAATTTGCAGAAAAAAGGGTATACAGTAGAATGAACAGAGAAAAACACAGAAGAATAAAGAAGGAAAGCATCAAGAAAATGCGTGAGTGTCTTTTCCCTAATCCCCCTTAGATAAA
>NW_026067989.1:5756197-5766660 GCF_014885135.2 Alexandromys fortis
AACTGACAAAGGTAAGGGGACACAAGACACTGTTGAGAAATGTGAGGCATGCACGGTGTTATTAGATTTAGATACCATGGCATGCAGTTTTAATTAAATTTGTGAAATTACAGTATAATCAACAGTTACTGAATCAAAAAGATGTCTTATCTGTAGCACTAAAGGTAAAGGGTTATTCATTCGAATCTAAAAATGCCTTTTCAGTGCTAATAATAAGGTGTGCCCCACCACACCCAGATATAAGATTTTCTTTATTTCCTTTTCACTAGTTGGAACTTTAACTGAGTATGATCTTGCTCCTATTGACCACTCCCTACATTCGAATTATTCATCTGTTTGTCTTCTTGAACACAGGATTAGCCATAGCTACCACCCTAAAGAGTACACATTACATAATGGAAGAGACCTCATTCTCTACCCAGATTCTGAAGAAATACTTATGTGCTATCAGAAAATTTTAAGTACCTGTAAGGAAGAGAGATTAAAAGTATGCGTTTATTTCTGTATATACATGTATGCGTGTTATTCATTAGTGGGAGACTAACCAAAATACAACAAAAAATGAGATAATACCAGAGCCTTGCTTAGCCCACATAAACCCATATATTCCTGGCTGATGTGACTCCATGGGAAAAATGGGTAACAAATGATTACAGCTTTGCTCTATTATGATGTAGCACAAGATACATATGAAGATTCATTTTGAAACTGTATGCAAACCACAAATGGACTCCCACTGTATTAAACTACAATCAACTAAGGAGACATTTTTATTACATATAAAAAATTCCAACTTTATTCAAGCATGAACAAAAATACTATCCCATTGCTCAGAGTACATATATACATACATACTTCTTTCATATAATCACATATCTACATATATTTGTAGGCATGATCTGTTATGTATTTTCAAAAACTAACATGATTGTAAACACAGGAGTGCATAATACATTCAGGATGTTTGCCATGCCCATACCTCTTACTGAGAAGCCTGCTAAATTAAGATATAGTTGGTCAAGTCTGTCTGGGGCTTCACCCAAATGGTTTGGCTTGTTAATTCCAGTCTGAGCCTATATAGATGTGATGATGATTCACTTTGAACACTAGCTTAAGTTTGTTTGGGGACATGATCCCATATGTACTTTCACAAGCATTTATTCATATCCTTCTGAATACATTCCAGGATACTTGACATGTCCATCCACTTGCAGATTAGTCTGCTCATTTAAGGTAGAGTTGGTCAGGTCAGCAGAGGACTTTTCCATATGGTTCAGTTTAGGATCACATCGAAGAGAAAGTTTGTTGGAGCCAAAACTTATAGAAAGATTGTAGTAAAAGGAGCGGGCTACGTTCCCACCAGGATCCCGGCTAGCTTATCCCAGAAATAACCACACCAAATTGTATTCATTTAAACACCGATTGGCCCATTACTTCTAACCTCATATGGGCTAGCTCTTACATACTGATTAACCCATTTCTATTAATCTGTGTTTACCACGATGTCATGGCTTACCAGGAAGATTTTAACCTAAGCCCATCTCAGGCCAGAGATTCATGGCATGTATCTGGATCACTGCCTTCTTCCTCCCAGAATTCAGTTCTGTCTACTCCACCCACCAAAGGTCTGGCCTATCAAAGGCCAAGGCAGTTTCTTTATTAACCAATGAAAGTAACACTTAGACAGATGACCCTCCTACATCAAAAGATGATTATTTAAATTCAACACTAGACTGACCTTCACATGCAGCTCTTGTAAATGGCAGAGTCCAGTGGGTTTGGTGAGAATTCATGAATGCAATGCCTGCATTTATGACCTGCCATCAGTGTCACTCACATAGCACCCAAGATTCTCTCCCAAGTGCAATACCTGCATCGAGTTTCTGTATCTTGTTTTCTTCTGGAGAAGCTTCAAAACTTCTTGTTTTATCTAATAAATGAGACAGAACACAGAAGGGTAAAATATTCTCTGTACATGGGAAGAATAGACATTTTTGATGAGTCAGCCAGGATGAAGGCAAAAGACAGTTTCAGGAATACTTAGAGCTCAAGTGATATCACAGGAATGTAAGTCAGTATTTATTCTAAGCTGTAGTACAAGGGTTAGGAGAATCAATCCTTGTACACTGAGTGAAGAATGGGAGCTCTATACTAAAGTATACCCAGATCACACTCACAACAAAGAATCTTCTTTCTTTTATCCAGATTCACGTTTCATTATTCATCAATCATGGAAGAGTTGGGATGATTTTATACGAGAATGTTTTAATACAAGAGAGTACAATACTTTGTTGTCAAAACCTTCAGTGTGACTGCTATTAGGAATATATTTTGAGTTTGAAACTCTCCAAAGTATCTTAAAGTTTAAATTAAAGACTTTTAGTTATTTTCCCCTAGGGTAATCTCGGACTCAATTTGTTGGAAGTATGGAGAAGAAAGTGGTGAGATCAGATGAGGATTATAGAACACTATGAACCCAGAAGTAAATCACATGCTTCCTCTAGTATCAGGTTTCATGAAATAGAAATGAGATTCACTCCCCCAATGATATATCATCATTTAAGAATCTCTAGTAATTTCTTGAACACTTACAAAGCTGCTGAATAAAGATGCTGTTATAGGGGTTTATTTTTATGTACTGGTCAGGATTTCAAATGTGCTGCTCAATTATGGTAAGGAAGGTCTGCAGAAACATGAAGCTAACAGGGTGACATGAAACTGAACTGGGCATAGAAGGTGGGCCAAAGAAAAAAAGGTCTCTATTTACCTGTTTCTTCAAGTTTGCCCTCCATCTACCTCTCATTGACACTCATTAATGATGTCATGTATACAGCTAATCTATTAGTTAGGTTAGAGCACTCTCATGAACCTTATGATCAACCCCAAAACAAGAGATATTCCTTTCTTTACTGGTAGGAATAGGACTTCTTATCTCCATTGGATCTGTTGGGGCTGAAACAGCTGCCATCATCCAGCTACATTATCTTGCTGGAGACTTCCAAGACAGACTCAATCAGGCAATGACATCCATGAAAGACAATCCTGAATTCCTACAGCAACAGATGAGCTCTGTTGCTGGGGTTTTGCTCCAAAACTGAAGAGCACAGGATCTATTAATTGCTGGATCTAGAGGGACTTGCTTGGTTTTGTGAGAAGAATGCTGCTTCTACCGAAAAGAGTCAGATGTTATTGAAACTAATATCAGTACCCTCAATAAACTCTGCAAATCCTGCTCCCAAAATGTCAACCCATAGGACAAATTACCTGATTACATAATCCCTTGATTTCCTGGCTCTTACCTTTTATTAGTTCTCTGATTATGCTATGTTTTATTTTCATGCTCTGTCCATGCCTTAATCATTTCCTCTGGTTAAATATCATCATCATTGTTAAAATTACCACCCATCAGGTCATGGTTCTCTACCAGGCCATAGACCCTTTTGACACAGACAACAGGGCTTATGATGATACATTTTCCCTATAAAATAAAACAGCAGAAATATTTGGAGGCCTCTGTGGTTAGAGGTTGGTCTGGCAGCTATCTCCAAATTTTGAAATATGCAAGACTCCCTTATCAGTGAGATCTTCTGATCTCTACATGCCCTTAAATGAAGAATGTCTCTAGGCCCAGAGGACTGACATTATCTGAAAGCTGTGCCTAAGCTTGGATGCCTGATTTATCTCTAGCTTGACCCTTGGCATTGTTTCTTGCTAGTAGCATTCTCCCTGCTGAACATATGGTAACCAAGACTTGTACTATGAGCTTTGCTGTAAGAACCTGCTGTCATATAGGAAACATTAAGATAGGAGCATGCTGTTTAACACAATCTGTTGATTTCCCAGCTACAGTCCCCAAACCTATATATTCCATTTACTCTGGAGTAAAGTTGAGCTGTCTTTACTGAAGTCATCTCCAAAAAGCTATCTCCAATGTATTCACATTTGACTGAACCCTTTACTGGGCTTCTTCTCCCTTCTTGTTCATGGACCAGTGTCAATTGATCCTGATTAACATGGAGTACCTCACAGTATGTCCAAGGGAAATTCTTGCAGGAGAAGGAATTGAGCTATTATTGATACCTTTTGTATACAGGGAAATCAGGAAAGGGTTTTGCACTGTGACTCACCATGAAGCATTGTTGTTTCCCTGTTGCTGTATATGTGGACTTATGAGAAGTTTTCTGCAGAGACTACCTGATTAAGAAGACTTTGGAATAGAGTAAAGAACTACTGGACTAAATTTAAATTACTTCAGATTTGACCCTGTGACTTAATAGCCTAACTTTGGCCCCTTAGTTTACTTTCAGCTTTCTACTATATCTGTACAGGGCTAAATCCATGCTGTTGGGTTGGAGTGTCCCTCTTTACTAAGTTTGGAGAAAATACCAGTTTATTACCAAAGATTATGTATAGGTAGTAGTGGCCAAAATGCAGCCCACCACAGCTCATACAACACTACACTAAACAGTTTGTATTAAAACATTTATAAACTCACTCACCTACATATTCATAGCCTTGAGAGAAAAGGAAACCTGGAGCTAACCAAGTAAAATGTAATAGCAAAGGGAGTCATGATGAATTCGCATGGAGTATTTAGGCTTAGCATTTGGCTGCTCTAAACATTTTCCCATGGAGAGAAAAATTAGATGATTACATAAAAAGTAACTATGCAGCAAGGGGGCTGTGGTAATGATTAAGCCTTTTTTTATGGTTACTAAATTATAAGCTGACACAGACTCCAGGTTTCAGAAGGGTGATAACAGGATGTTCATCCTATCAGAGGATCCTGATTTGTAGCATCTTTCAGACTGTGGCTGTGAAGTTAAGTAAGGAAAACACATGACCCTATCTGCAGCATGTCTATAATGTTTACAACACTCTAACAGATGGCATTTGACTTGGGAAAATCCCATCTACAAGAGCTTCCAGATAATAGCAAATCTTAGGACAACACTTAATATGAGGGAATGACTTGTGGATACTACCATTATGTCCTGCTCAGATCAGTTGTTGGAAATCATGGGGAGCTACATTTAGAAGTGGAATAGCAAGGAGGAGTCAATGCTAGACTAAGGAGACATGCATGACCCTCTAAGTGGCAAATTCAGGCTTCTTCACTTCAAGGGTCACAAATCTGCTTTTGAACCCTTAACATTTCAACAGCCCAGCTTAGGTATATATAGTAATTGCTTTCATTGTACTTGATGTTAGCATAGTCCTGTGATTCTTGTCCCCCATGCTCTAGCAAACTGGAATGTTCTAAACTACTCAGCAAGGTGTGGATCAGAACAGGTCTCAGATTCAGTTTCAGAGCCCCCGTGAGAGTGATCAGCAGGAGAAGTGGAGAGTGGTGCAGACAGGCCATGATTTTCCTTGACTTGGAAATGGATTTAAGACTATTTGTAGCTGATATGAGTCTGGATGAGGCAGAGAGTACATCCTGGAAGTCTTATCCTTACCTCTTTGCCTGCATAGGTTCCATGCTGCTGCCCTCTGTTATTTCACATTGACCCTCCATTCCTTTTTCTTCCCCTCTATAGTTCCTCTATTTCCACATTGCTCCAACTGTATCTCAGATCTGGCTCCTCTTCAGTCCACTTCTGGTCTACACCAGTAGTATCATCTCCCACTTTTCATCAGCTCTGTATTGCCTCTCATTCTCATTCTCACAAGTCTAGGGTATCCCTTAACACTAGCTTTCTTCACAAATACAATCCACCTCTTTTTGTGCCCTTCTGGGTTGGTAGTTCAGTGTACACAAGGTGTTTCTGTTCCTGTCCTTCAAATACATATATCTTCCAAGATATGCTCTTATATTTCGTGAAAAGCTTTCTTTTTGTGGTTCAGTATGTGCAGGTTCACCTGTGGTCACAGTTCAGCATGCTCCATGGAAGGGTGATATTTGAGGAGATGCAAGAACACTCAGTTCTGATCTTTTCTGGGGAACTTTTCTTTGGCAACATTTCTCAAAAAATGTTTTATATATTCAGTGTCTGATTGTTTTCTTTTCTAGACACATCAGCAAGAGTTATTATATTTAGTAAAGGAAATGATCTTGAATGTTGGTTGCTAGATTAGTATTGTCTTGCTCAGGTAGCATGTTCAAACTAGATCTCAGGGAAGAGGGTTGAAGGGGAGGGGAGTGGCAGCGAGGGGAGCAGAGATAAACAAAGTGCTCAATAAAAATTAAAAAAAAAGAGCTCAGGACTATCTGTTGAAAAACTAATGTTTTATATATGTGAAATGAAGAAGAGATGAAGAAGCCCATCAGAACTCTAGAGATGACGCAGTGATTAAGAACACATGATGATTTTTCATAAGAAGTGAGTTCAGGTGCTGGCATCCAAATCAAGCAACTGACTAACTTTGAAGTAGCCTGCAAATAGAAAGCAATGCTTCTGGACTTGGTTGACATTGTGAGAATCCATTAGTTATCTGAATAAATCTTGAACATTTAACCTACACTTGAGCAGAGAAAGGCTGTCATTATCCTGTTGTCTTTTTCTCCCAGAAAGATACATCTGCTCAGGATTTATGTGTGTGGGTCATTCTAGTCTCTGGATTACCTCAAAATTCATTGAATTCTAGTTGGTGTTTTACTAATGAGTAACAAATATATACATGCACATGCACAAAACAAACACACACTCTTATTCTCTGCTTCTTATAGGTTCTTTTTTAAAATTTTTCCCCTCATTTTTCTCTGATCCCCTCTCTGCTTCTCCCCGCCCCATACAACCCTAACCCAAGGTCTCCATGTTCCCAATTTACTCAGGATATCTCACCATTTTCTACTTTCCCTGAAGATGAGATCTATGTAAATCTTTTTTGGTATCCTCATTGTTGTCTAAGCTCTCTGGGAATGTGATTTATAGGCTGGTTTTTTTTTTAGACCCGGATATTTATCCACACACCTTCGATCACCTGATTTTTGACAAAGAAGCAAAAAAATCAAATGGAAAAAAGAAAGCACATTTAACAAATGATGCTGGCATAACTGGATATCAACATGTAGAAGAATGAAAATAGATCCATAGCTATCACCATGCACAAATTTCAAGTCCAAATGGATCAAACACCTCAACAAAAGCCAGCCACACTGATCCTTATTGAAGAAAAGGTGGGAAGCACACTTGAACACATTGGCACAGGAGACCACCCTTTCCATATGAAGTTTTGTACTGTTCTTTTGAGGTCTGTGAAGAATTTTGCTGGGATTTTGATGGGCATTGCCTTGAATCTGTAGATTGCTTTTGGTAAGATTGCCATTTTTACTATGTAAATTCTGCCTACCCAAGAGCATGGGAGATCTTTCCACTTTCTGGTGTCTTCTTCAATTTCTTTCTTCATAGATTTAAAGTTCTTGTCATACAAGTCTTCCACTTGTTTGGTTAGAGTTTCTCTGAGATATTTTATGCTATTTGTGGTTATTGTGAAGGGTGTTGTTTCTCTGATTTATTTCTCAGCCCTTTTATCATATCTGTGCAGGAGGGTGACTGAAGTTGTTTTGAGTTAATATTGTATTCTGATTCATTACTGAAAGTATTTATGAATCATAGAAATTCCTTGGTAGAATTTTTGGGATCGCTTATTTAAACTAACATATCATCAATAAACATTGAGAGTTTGACTTCTTCTTTTCCAATTTATATCCCCTTGATCTCTTTATGGTGTCTTATTGCTCTAGCCAGAACCTTAAGAACTATATGGAATATAAATGGAGAAAGTGGACAACCTTGCTTTGTTCCTGATTTCAGTGGAATAGCTGGGAGTTTTTCTCCATTTAGTTTGATATTGGCTGTTGGCTTGCTGTATATTGCATTATTGTGTCTTGGTATGTTTTTTGTATCCCTGCTCTCTCCAAGACCTTTATCATGAAGGGATGTTGTATTTTGTCGAACGCTTTTTTGCCATCCAATCAGATGATCATGTGGTTTTTATTTTGACGTTCTTTTATATGGTGGATTATGTTGACAGATTTTCACATGTTGAACCATCCCTGCATCTGTGGAATGAAGCCAACTTGATCATGGTAGATGATGGTTCAGGTGTCTTCTTGGATTCAATTTGTCAATATTTTATTTAATTTTTGCATCAATGTTCATGAGTAAGATTGTTCTGTAATTCTCTTCCTTAATAATGTCTTTCTGTGGTTTGGTTATCAAGGAAATTGTAGCCTCATAAAATGAGTTTGGCAATGTCCCTTTTGTTTCTATTGTGTGGAATAATTGGAGGAGTATTGGTATTAGTTCTTTGGAATCTTGTAGAATACTGAGCTGAAACCATCTGGTCCTGGGCTTTTTTTGGTTTGGAGAGTTTTGATGACTGCTTCTGTTTCTTTAGCATTTATAGGTCTGTTTAATTTGCTTATCTGGTCTTGATTTAATTTTGGTAAGTGATATTTATCCATAAACTTGTCCATAACCTGTAAGTTTTCCAATTTTGTGGTGTACAGCTTTCAAAATATGACCTGATGATTCTCTGTATTTCCTACATATCTGTTGTTATGTCCCCCTTTTCATTCCTGATTTTTTTAATTTGGATATTCTCTCTGCCTTTTGGTTAGTTTGGATAAAGTTTTGTCTATTTTGTTGATTTTCTTTAAAAAAAAACACCTCATTGTCTCATTGATTCTTTGTATTGTTTTCTCTGTTTCTAATTTGTTGATTTCAGCTCTCAACTTGATTATTTCCTGCCATCTAGTTCTCTTAGGTGAGTTTGCTTCCTTTTGTTCTAAAGTTTTCAAATGTTCTATTAATTCATTAGTGTGTGATTCTTCCACCTTCTTTTGAATGCATTTAGTGGTGTAAACTTTACTCTTAACACTGCTTTCATTCTCTCTCATAAATTTTAAATCATGGTGACCTGATAAGATACATTGGGTTATTCCAAATATTTTTTTTTATATTTTGAGGTTTGTTTTGTTACTGAGTATGTGGTCAATTTTTGAGAAGGTTCCATGAGTTGCTGAGAAGAAGGTATATTATTATCTGTTAAGATGGAATATTTTATAGATGTGTGTTAGGTCCATCTTATTTCTCTGTTCATTTTTTTTGTCTGACTGACTTGTCCAGTGGTGAGAGGGGAGTATTTAAGTCTCCTACTAGTAGTATGTGGGATTTAATGTATGATTTAAGCTTTAGAAGTATTTCTTTTACGTAGGAGGGTGCCCTTGTGGTTTAGCAGGTTAGATCTTATCTCCATAGAGATCTTTACACAGGTTCCTTTATATTAGAAAGCTAACTCTACCATGCTATGTTAAAGCCCAGTTCATACTAGTCCTTCATAACAACTTTGAAGGGATTGCCCAGTCTATCACCCAAGTATCATGTCTCTTTAATAAGTAGGCTGAGCAGAGAAAGCTATACACATGTTTTAATATTTGTTTTTCTCATTCTTTTGAAAATGCTCTTGAGTATTATCCACATATAATAACCAATTCCTTTCTCAGTAAAGGTCTCATTAACTCATTTAAAGTGTCTCCTGTCTCATGATATATAGCATTATGAAATATAAAAGAGATTACTAGAGGATCACATACATATGTGTAAATCAGGGCAAATCCTTATGTCATTTTAATATTCATAACTGAGAGATGATATAGACTATCAAATGACTGATAATCAGTTTTTCAGGCACAGTGGTCCTTTGCAGATGGACAAAGAAAATGAATGTGAGGATGGTGCCCATGAATCCACGCTTCTCTAGTTAAAATATACCAGATAATAAATTACCAAGGTTAGTGATGTCCAACATATATAAGCTATAAACAGAAGTCAACTAATGGATGTGACATTTATCTCTCCTAAGATTCCCATGTGGTTCATTTGTGATGAGTCCTGGATTCTATTTCTATCAGGTAAACTTTAAGAACTTGTAAGAAGCAGAGACTGATAGTGTGTGCCTGCTTTGTGCATGTTCATATATATTTGTTACTCTTTAGTAAAACAACAACTAGATTCCAACAATGAATGACAAAAATACAAAGTATAGCATGACCCATACATATATATGCTGGGCTGATATGGTTTTATGGAAGGAAGAGAAGACAGGATGATCACAGCCCTTCTCTATTCCACTGTAGGTTAAATGTTCAAGATGTATAAAGATAACTAATGGATTCTAACAGTGACAACAAAGCCCAGAAGAATTGGTTTCTATTTGCTGGGTACTTCAAAGTTAGTCAATTGCTTGATTTGGATACCAGCACCTGAACTCAATTTTTTGGGAAAATCATCAAGTGCTCATAATCACTGGACCATCTCTACATTTCTGTTGCTTTATCCCATGTATGATTGATCCCAGGTGAACTATACACTAATCATTGAAGAGAATGTCCTGTGTTCTATTTTTAAAATGTTACCTGAGCAAGACAAAGAATAAGCCAGCAAAGAGCCTTCAAAATCACTTCCTTGAATTCTCAACAGAAGAAGTTCAAATGGCCAAAAGACACTTAAGATCAT
>NW_026067990.1:0-1988 GCF_014885135.2 Alexandromys fortis
CCCCCCCCCCACTACTTCTCCCTCTCCAGTCCAAGGAACAGTCAGGTTTCCCTACCCTATGTGAAGTTCAAGGTCCTCCCCACTCCCCCCAGGTCCAGGAAGATTAGCATCCAAACAGACTAGGCTCCCACAAAGCCCATCCATGCAGTAGAATCAAAACCCAGTGTCATTGTCTTTGGCTTCTCAGTCTGCATCCACGGTCAGCCACATTCAGAGAGCCTGGTTTGATCAAATGCTCCATCAGTTCCAGTCCAACTGGCTTTGGTGATCTCCCTTTCGATCATTCCCACTGTCTCACTGGGTGGATGTCCCCCTCACGGTCCTGACTTCCTTGCTCATGTTCTCCCTCCTCTGCTCCTCATTTGGACCTTAGTAGTGCAGTCCAGAGCTCCAATGTGGGTCTCTCTCTCTTATCTCCATCCATTGCCAGTTAAAGGTTCTATGGTGATATGCAAGACATTCATCAGTGTGGCTTTAGGATAAGGCCAGTTCAGGCACCCTCTCCTCTGCTGCCCAAGGAACAAGCTGGGGACATCTCCTTGGACACATGGGGACCCCTCCAGATCCAAGTCTCTTGCCAACCCTAAAAAGGCTCCCTTAATTATCTACTTCCCCCGAAGGCTCAGCCGTTAAAGGCTAGGCTCACAACCAAAAATATAATTTATTATTGTAAGCTTGTCTTTAACCAACATTTTTTTTTACCTGATCCATCTCTTCCCAACTGTTATTCTACTTTGTGTTTCTGTGGCTTTAGATGTATTCTATTTTATGTGTACATGAGTATACAGATTGTCTTTTTCTACCTAACAATTTTCTTTCTGTAATACCCTTCAGATTTGTTTCATGTTCTTACACATGACAGAATCTTTTTTATAAGGATTAATAGTATTTCATTCTATATATGGACAACATCTACTATATCTATTTGGCAGTTAACAAACACTTTCATTGTTCCCATTACTTGACCATTGTAAGTAATAATTCAATAAACATTAGAGTGTTTGTGACTTTTTTCTGTTCTTTTTAATTGATTTTTATTGAGCTCTACGTTTTTCTCTGCTCCCCTCACTATCTCTTTCCTCCCTTTCAGCCCTCTCCCAAAGACCCCATGCTCTCAATTTACTCAGGAGATCTTGTCTTTTTCTACTTCCCGTGGAGATAAGATCTATGTCTTTCTTAGGGTCCTCATTATTGTCTAGGTTCTCTGAGATTGTGATTTGTGGGCTGGCTTTCTTTGCTTTATGTTTAAAAATCACCTATGGGTGAATACATGTGATAATTGTCTTTCTGGGTCTAGGTTACCTCACTCCAGATGATGTTTTCCAGCTACATCCATTTGCCTGCAAAATTCAAGATGTTGTTATTTTTTCTGCTGTGTAGTACTCTATTGTGTAAATGTGTACTACATTCTCCTTATCCGTTCTTTGTTCAAGGGGCATTTAGGTTGTTTCCAGGTTCTGGCTATGACAAACAATGCTGCTGTGAACATAGTTGAGCACATGTCCTTATGGCACGATTGAGCATCCTTGTGTAAATAACTAAAAGTGGTATTGCTGGGTCTTAAGGAAGGTTGTTTCCTAATTTTCTGACTAATCGCCACACTGACATCTTAAGTATAACCCCAGCAGCACAGACACTAAGGACAACATTGAATAAATGGGACCTACTAAAGCTGAGAAGCTTCTGTAAAGCAAAGGACACTGTCACTAAGACAAAAAGGCAACCTACTGACTGGGAGAAGATCTTCACCAATCCCGCAACAGACAAAGGTCTGATCTCCAAAATATATAGAGAACTCAAGAAACTAGACTCTAAAATGCTAATTAACCCAATTAAAAAATGGGGCACTGAAATGAACAGAGAATTCTCAAAAGAAGAAGTTCAAATGGCCAAAAGACACCTAAGGTCATGCTCAACCTCATTAGCAATCAGGGAAATGCAAATCAAAACAACTTTGGGATATCATCTCACACCTGTCAGAATGGCTA
>NW_026067990.1:3511-6611 GCF_014885135.2 Alexandromys fortis
GGAGGAAACTTTTTTTTCATATTCTCAATAAAATAAAAAATAAATAAAAAATAAAAAAAAAGAGCTGTATCAGCTTGCATTCCCACCAGCAGTGCAGGAGTGTTTTCTTTACCCAACAACTTCTTCAGCATAAGTTATCATCAGTGTTTTTGATATTGGCCATTCCTAAGGTGTAAGATGGAATCTCAGAGTTGTTTTGATTTGCATTTCTTTGATGACTTAATGATGTTCAGCATTTTCTTAAGTGTCTTTCAGCCATTTTAGATTCCTCTGTTGAGAGTTCTGTTTAGGTATGTACTCCATTTTTTTTATTGGATTATTTGTTCTTTTGATGATCAATTTCTTGGGTTCTTTGTATATTTTGAAAATCAGACCTGTCTGATGTGGGGTTAGGGAGATCTTTTCCGATTCTGTAGGCTCTCATTTTGTCTTGCTGACTGTGTCCTTTGCTTCACAGAATCTTTTCAGTTTCAGGAAGTCCATTTATTAATTGTTTCTCTCAGTGTTTGTGGTACTTATAGTTAGGAAGTTATAGTTAGGAAGTGCTATAGTTAGGAAGTGTGCCAATGTGTTCAAGTGTACTTCCCACTTTCTGTTCTATAAGGTTCAGTGTGGTTGGCTTTATGTTGAGGTTAACTTTTTGGAGATATACTATCAGTCAATACATATTCATCATTTTCCTTCTTCGTACTTGACTTTAATTTCTGAGATGTTCTCCAGTCTATAATATGATATTCTTTAAGGTATGAAATTTATTTTTCTACAAAATAATCATTCATAGCTTCTCTATTTAAATAGATGATAGCTAATGTATCTAAATTTATATTTATCTATATAAAACCATGAATTTTGAAAATATGAATGTGGAAAGTAACATCTGAATATTGATTACAAGTAAATTTCATATATAATTTTTAAATTATTACTATAATTAAACTCTTGACCAATAAAACTGTACATAATTTATTTCTTTAAACATTCCTTATGAGTAGTCACTGCTATGTACCCACAATTCTAAAAATTTTGAATAAACATCACAATTATTTAATTTATATATGTATTTATATATCAAAATTACAGTACTTTTGGTTATAAAAATGGAATAATTGTATTTGCTTGCTTAATATAACTAAAACAATTATGCTTCTAAATGGGATTTGGAGAGTTTATTGTTTTATATTCCATCATTTTGATATGTGCAAAATTCATAATGTTGACAGGACTGAATTGAAATTTTTATTTGAATAATTTCTCTCTCAAATAATGAATTAACTAAATGTTATTTTAATTGTTTATTTCCTTTCAGTGTACTTTGATGCATTGAGCCTATTCAATATATTTCAAATACTGTGGTTTTGATAGGGATAACTTTATATTTATCTTATACTTATTTTCTGTCTACTTATAATTTCCTGACCCTTATCTATTTTCAGAACATCCTCTGTATAATATTATCTTTGGACCTTATGTATTGATTTTCTTTCATTGATTTTTTTTTAAACTTTTTAAGCTTTCTCAGCTTAGCTAGACAAAAATCAGTAAACTTTAATATTGAAAGCATAGTAACAGCACAATCGAATCCCATTATTCCCAGTTTTCTGCTAGCACTTTATTAGAACTACAAATGATTTCCATCATTCTTTAAACTCATATTTATATACATTCTGTTTGTGTATGACAGAATGTGATGATAGTTGTTTGCTTCAAAGTACACAAGGCAAGGTTTTCCTAGATTAATGACACATTCAGTGGAATTTATTGTGTTTTTGTTCATTTCTTGATATATTGGATGTGGAAAGGAATGAATCCAAGGTGTTATATATGCTAAGCAAACACTTTATTACTAAGCTACTTTTTTGACAAAAGAAAAATTATCTTTTTTACTAAATATCATACATTATATAAAAATATATTTACATTTTAATGCTCATGTGTTTTATTATAGCTATACTACAATATGTTCACTACAAGTTTAATGGCATTTACTGTAGTTAAACAAAATTCATTGTTAACATTCATAGTTCTTTGCATTTAGTTCATTGAGCTGTAAAATGGAACTCATTAGCAGGGTATAAGATATTATTTTCATCTCCCAACATTTCTTCATAATGCTTATCAATCTCTCACGATTACTACAGATGAAATAACTGCTTTTATCTCCTTACATTACATTACATTAGTTTAACATGATATTGAAATTTCTTTTTATATTTAATTTTTTTTATTCAGAAACATTTAATAAACTTGGTTAATTAACTTTGCTCTTTTATGCTAAATAAATCTTCAAAGAAAAATAACAAAATGCATCTAAATGGTATTATATGGTATGCACTCCTCTGTAGAATGTTTTATGTCATTTGTCAGCAAGCCTCTTTACAGATATATTCATTTTTTAAATTCAGTGATATTTCAGTGTCTTTTGTTGCTGAATAAATTCCATTCTATGAACACACGTGTTTTTTTTAATCCAATCTCTCACAGATGCACAGTTGGAATATTATTATAAAGAAGCTGCATTCTTTTATTGACTTCTATTTTCTTCTTTCTTGGATATGTGCACTAGTTTGGAATAGTGGTTCATGGAGAAGAGTATATTTTTTTGTGTGTAAATTACCTGAACCTTTCATATACTAATTTAAACTGTGCATGGGCAGCCCATATAGGGCGGTTCTGTTTTACTTACCCACATTGGGTTTCAGGTTCTAAGTTGATGATGATGACAGACCAGTTCTCTTTTTCAAGAGGACACTGGGTCTCATTCCAGATGGTTGTGAGTCACCATGTGGTTGCTGGGAATTGAACTCAGGACACTTGGAAGAGCAAGCAGTGCTCTTAACCGCTGATCCATTTCTCTAACCTCTTAGTTATCACATTTTATGTTCACAGAGCTTTGTAGCCTATACCTCATTATTTAACATTGTCACCAAAGCTTTCCCATTTCTTATTTATTTATTTATTTATTTATTTATTTATTTATTTAAGATTTCTGTCTCTTCCCCACCGCTGCCTCCCTTCCCCTCCCCCTCCCCCAATCAAGTCCCCCTCCCTCATCAGCCCAAAGAGCAATCAGGGTTCCCTGACCTGTGGGAAGTCCAAGGAC
>NW_026067990.1:9579-16785 GCF_014885135.2 Alexandromys fortis
TTCTTGTATTCTATTGATTATGCTTGTTTCTGTAGGCTCTGTTCGTTGACCTGGATTTTCCATATCCAGCTGGTGCTCCGTTTGTGTTTTCTTCCTTGCTTCCCTTTCAGTTTTCAATTCTTGAACTGTTTCCATTACCTGTTTGATCGTTTTTTTCTTGGTTTCCCAGGGTATCATGTACATATTTACTCATTTCTTCAAACTTTTGGTTATACTTCTCATCCATTTCTGTAAGGGCATTTTTCACATGTTGCTTAATGGACTCTATTGCTTTCATAAAGTCAATTTTTTCCACTACTTCTGTGTTAGGGTGTTCAAGTCCATCTGTTGTAAGATCATTGGGTTCTTGTGTTTTCATGTTGTTTTTCGGATTATTGGGTGAATTCTTGCCTTGGCGCCTGCCCATCTCCTCCTATCGAAGCTACCTAATGGGTCTTTTAAAACCGGATCAGGTTTCCCTGTGGGCCAGGGGCTCCTCTTACAAAACGCTGTCGCTCTGTTTCCTGGCTCCTGCCAGGGGCCAAGTTCCCTCTCGCCCCTCAGAAGGGTCTTCAGGAACAGGACCAGGCTCCCTGTTTGCCAGGAACCATGCCAACCAAAGGCCTACCTCTTTGCTTTAATTGTAGTGGGGCAATCTGCTCTCGGTGTTGTGCGCTGGTCCCCGCTGTCTGCCGCTGCCTGCTCTGGTCTGCTGCTGCCTGCGCTGGTGGTCTGCCACCCCGCCTGGGCCTGAGCCAGTGGTCTGCTGCCCCGCCTGGGCCTGCGCTGGTGCTCTGCCCAGCTTTCCCATTTCTATATTAAAAAAGGAATATACACTTTGTTGTCATGTGAAGATCATGATTGTTTTAATTGGCATTTTATAGGTACATAGCCATATTTATTTATTAACTTCACTTTTATTTACTAAAGTATAATTTTTACAAATGAAATTCACAAGCTGGTGAGGAGAGAAAGTGAGGATTCTTATGTGTCAAAGATTCATGCTGTTCTTATCGAATAAGTTTGTCATGTAACCTTAAATGTTTTGTTTTTTTATACTTATTGTGCAGACTTTCTTCCTTTCGTGAGAAATGTGCTCGCAAGTCTCCTCAGCTGATCCAAAAGCACCTATTGTAAGCATATTTTATCAAGTAAAATCCATATTTGAAATTATTTTAAGAAAATGTAAAGAAATTTCTTAGAATTCAGTTTCTTAGAATTTCTAATTCAAAAATCCAGCCAGATTTAATAATGGTTATTCTATTAAGGAAAATACAAGATGAAGAAGATTTAGTATCCTATTAAAGGAAATATAATCATAATCAAATTCATAGAGTGTGTTCTTTCCATGTTAATATATTGCCTCAGGTTTTTAGCTAGTTACCATATTATAGCATATTTTTGTTGATAAACAATTAATAGTGTGATTCCTTATTTCTTTTCCAGGCATCCTTATTGTTATTTTACTCTGTTACTTCTGTATTTATTACCCCCTTCACTCTAATTAGAGCTCCTCTACCTTTTTCCTATTTCTCTATTAATCAGATCACTTGTTCTCTGATATTCTCCAGTCTACTGATTCCCTAATCCTTTACTGCACTAGTGTTTCCCTTTTATTTTCCTGGTTTCTGAAGTTACTCCAAGATACCTACACACATTTAAAGATTTGGAGCTAGGAGACTGATGAGAGAGAACATGTGATAGTTGTCTTTTGGGGTCTGGGTTACTTCACTCAATTTATTTTCAAGTCCTATTTATTTATCTACAATTTTAATGATTTCATTTTTCTCTACAGCTGAATAGTGCTCCATGGTGTATATCTAGTACATCTACACCATTTTCTTAGCTATTGTGAATAGAGCAGCCATGAATACAACTAAGTCAGTATCTGTGGAATAGAATGCTGAGTCCTTTAGGCATTATAAAGATTTAATTTAATACTTATAAAAGTATTTTTGCAAATTTTATTGATAAATAAGTTATTTTCATATTTTCTACTGTCTATTGTTTCTTTCTTGCAATTGCTCTAGTTGATTATTACTATAATACATGTAAACTACTAATTTAGTCAGTCTTTTTCTACAAGTGTTCATAAATTCTCATACTAGTTTATTAATTTTAAGGTGTATTCTCATAATAATGCTTTATGAATAACCATGAAACAATATCAGAAAATGTTTTCCATGGCCTCATATTGCTATTAGTTAACCAAATTATCTTTATCTCCCTGTTTGTCCTTGTGTTTAAGGCCTGATTTACTAGGAAATTCAGTCTACCATGATATGAGTATTTTAGAGCATATACATGTAACAAGATATAATAAAATACCCCACAAATTCACTCTTTTATGGGTCTATTTAAAAATTCTATGGATTCACACTTACAAAAAAGAAAATGGGAAAAAATATGTAGAGTCCAAGTACAGCACCAAAAGTTAGTTAAATTAGTTAATTGAACTTGAGGTGTTGTATTCAATAATATTACTATGTGTATGATAGTAAATGGTAAGAGATGATAAATATGCTTTTACATATTTGAAACATGAATTAGGGCTATAAATGTAGTCTATAATTTGTAGAGCATTTTTTGATGGAAATTTGAACTGGGGACTATTTTTTTTTTATTGAGAATAAGAAAAAAAAAGTTTCCGCCTCCTCCCAGCCTCCCATTTCCCTCCCCCTCCCCCCACTCTTCTCCCACTCCCCCCACTCCTCTTCCCCTCCCTCTCCTATCCAAAGAGCAGTCATGGTTCCCTGCCCTGTGGAAAGTCCAGGGTCCTCCCCCCCCGTCCATGTCTCGGAAGGTGAACATCCCAACTGGCTAGGCTCCCACCAAGCCGGAACATGAAGTAGGATCAAAACCCCTTGCCATTGACCTTGGCTTCTCATCAGTCCTCATTGTTCGCCATGATCAGAGAGTCCGGTTTTATCCCATGCTTTTTCAGTCACAGTCCAGCTGGCCTTGGTGAGCTCCCAATAGATCAGCCCCACTGTCTCAGTGGGTGGGTGCACCCCCCGTGGTCCTGACATCCTTGCTCGTGTTCTCCCTCCATCTGCTTCTCATTGGGACCTTGGGAGCTCAGTCCAGTGCTCCAGTGTGGGTCTCTGTCTCTATCTCCATCCATCACCAGATGAAGGTTCTATGGTGATATGAAAGATATTCGTCAGTAATGCTATAGGATAGGGTCATTTCAGGTTCCCTATCCTCCACTTCCCAAGGGACTAACTGGGGACATCGCCTTGGGCTCCTGGGAGCCACTCTAGGTTCAAGTCTCTTGCCAACCCTAAGGTGGCTCCCTTAACTAAGATATGTGCTTCCCTGCTCCCCTATCCAACCTTCCTTTATCCCAATCTTCCTGTTTCCCCAAGTTCCCCCAATCCTCTTTTTGGTATTAAAAATGGCACTTTCAAAAGAAAAGCCAGAGGGCAATCACTGACCCATGGTAAGTAATATAAACATGGAAATATTTTGTTGTTTGATATGTTATTTTATTTTTACTAGGTAATAATTTACTATTTTTTAATGATGGTACACTATTCTGTCCTAAGTACTCAGCTACTAGTGATGTCATTTTGCAAATAGAATCATGTGTAGGGAACTATGAATATATGATGTGAATTAAATTTACATACACTGATTATTTCTAATCCACATCGACAACAGCTCACTATCATTGCTTTAAATTTTCAAAATATCTTTAATTACTTTCGTTTTTAAATTTCAACTGTGGTATATTTATTTGTGAAAATTTATGGAGGTGTACATATAATGCGTTGACAGTTTTTATTTTAGTATTTTATCCTAACACAATAAAAACAGTTGAACAATACCCCATCAAAAATACTGCATAAAGATAATTAAGGAAATTATCTTTTCTTCTCTTCTAAGGTTATTTTCATTATTTCTACCGTGTAATTGTGGAAACCACTTGTAATTCTACTGTGTCTGATTTACTACATTGTTATATTTTATTAAATAATGGAGTTGTTATCAATAGTATTCATCTCATAATAAAGCTATTTGCTATTGATTTTAAAATCTGATCATTTAATCCAAAACATTTTACTTAGCATAATATACAAGAAGTTGAAGAATATTATAAATACTATGGTATTCTTTTGATGGGTGGGTAGTATTTGACAATGTGCAAGCTTGTTTGCAATATTTTTCTTTGACAACTTTCTTCAGTTGGCAAATATTTGGTATGTTTCCGTAGAGGCTACTGTGGGTAATGCTGCAATGAATATAAGCTATGCGTATAAGTCATTATCCAAAAGTGATTTCCTTTGTTATATATGCTCAGAAATGAGATTGTTGATTTATATGCTGGTCTAGTTCATTATTTTGCTGTAATAAAATATTCTGACCAAAAGTTATTTAGGGAAGGAAAGGATTTATTTGCTTTCAAGTCACAGTCAATCATTGAAGGAAGTCAGAGCAGGAAATTCACCAGAAAATCAAAGCTGAAACTATGGCTAGATGTTGCTTACTGGATTACCCCCTCATAAGCTTCTCTGTAGACCAGGATCACCTACTTCAAGAATGGAACTGCTCACAGTGGGCTGAACACTCTTACAACAATTAACATTTGAGATGATAATCCATAGACATATTCATAGGATAATATATAGACAATATCTCATTTGAGATTTCCCTCTTAGATGACCCTAGGAGGTATCACGGTTACCTAGTGAGTTAATATAAAATATCTTTTTGTGGTTTGAGTCTGTAACTGCCTGATGACTAATGTTATCAGGCATCTTTCTATGTATATATTTTTCATCCATACACCTTTTTAAAAAAAAATCATGCATGTAGAACCTATCTCATAGATTAAGTATTGTTCTTTGTTTTAATTTCATGTGCCTTCCTTATGTTTTTATGTAATAAACTCCTATTAGATGCATAGATCACAAATATTTTCTCATCTCATAGGTTGTCTCTTCAGTCTGATTATTTTCTTGTTCATACAAGAGGTTTTATGTTTGATGTTTATACCGCCTTTTTTTGTTTTTATTGCCTGAAGTTTAAATTATAACAGATACAAGAATTCTTAAGATACTGGCACCCATTCTCTCACACTCCAACTACAAGAACTGCTATAAAATCTCAATCCTCAATCTTCTTAGAATATAGTTGTTGCTAGTATACTCAGCTAGTAACTCCCAGGACCTTAAAGTGACTCCTTTAACTTAAAAGAATTTGTCAACTATTCATTCAGGCCTAACTTTAACTTCCTATTCAACTCTGTAACCATATCAGTGTCTTTAGCTCTCCCAATCTCTTCATCCCATTCTAAATTTTTCTGACTTCCTATCACAGTTTACTATAGTTGATCATTTACTAATTGTATCTCCTAGAGATTTAGTCAATTTTGTTTGCCTACAGTTGAGGGAGTTTCCAAGCTTTGTGAATTTAAATATTTAAAACCACAAAATATTTCATAAAAAAAACGAAAGTTATCCAGCTTGTTTCTTTTTCTCTCTCCACAATATGAAACCTTCACAGCCATAAAGGTTACTCAGTGATCTATCCTACATCTGACCAATTACCTCACACAAAGTAGGCAGTTAATTACATTTTTTATGAAGAGGGAACTCAAAAATAAAATTTGCTATGATTTCATATTGGTAGGTAAACCTGAAGGTTCTCAAAGGACATAATATGTGATATTTGGGTAAGAATCATGCAGAATTTAATTATTAAATTTTAATAATTTTGTTTCTAAGTAAATTTTTAATTTGCAACTATATTGTTTTTTCACTTTCTGTAATATAAAATTAATATCTCTCCTGCAGCATAGATTGAATACCATCTTTCATGTCCATTGTACGTGAGGGTAAAAACAACCATTTCATAAAGATATTTTTACACACCTGAAATGAAATTTCAGTGAATTTTTCTAACTTTGTTATTATTTCTATCATCTTTGCTTATTTTTATGACTGAAATAGTTGTCTTATTTTCTACAGAACAGAAAATATAAATAAATATACAAGAAGATTGGCAACTTTTGAAAGTCACAAAAAAGTGAGTGGCTGGTGCT
This sequence comes from Alexandromys fortis, assembly GCF_014885135.2. NCBI lineage: Eukaryota > Metazoa > Chordata > Mammalia > Rodentia > Cricetidae > Alexandromys > Alexandromys fortis. The sequence continues at coordinate 15,605 of NW_026067990.1, forward strand.
AATATTTTTTTAAAATGTAATGTCTTAATTTGTCAAAAACAAAATACACAAAACAACTCTTGCTTACTATAAAGAAAGAATAGTTTCAGAAACACATAGTGAATGTTCCATATATTCAATCTCTTCTCTACCATAATCTACATTAGTTTTATCCAATGAGCTTGTCTTAATAATTGTTACTATTCTAGAGAATATCCGTGCATCTATTTAGTCATGTAAGTTATTTTTAGTTATTTTCCTGAATAAAAATTGGAATCATAATTCTATATTATTTTCATGTTTTATTTCTTACCAGTGTAACAAAGCCGTGTGTATAGGTTAGCATGACTGTTGTTATGTTTGAAATTCAACTTCATAACCTCTGCAACATGCATTCGTATACATTGTGTGAAGTAAAATTTTAACTCATCTCCTTAGCCTTTCTCATTATTCATAAATGCTCTTTTTGCTTGCTAGCATGAACCTAGAAAATTTTTAGTGTTTCAAATTAAAATCCTAGTGCTACATATTTTAGGTTAATGATCTATTTACTGTATACATTCACAAATATCCAAATATCCTCCATTACTTCTTTTTTTTATTTCTGTCTTATATTTTTGTCCATTAAGGACTTACTACTAATTTATCCTAAGTTTTCAAATTTCTTAACCTTTTATTGACTCATTTACTATAATGAAAATTTATTAGTTAAAAAGAACCAATTGTGAGTTATTTACCTTAGAAAATGTGTGTGCTAGGAAGGGACTGAGGAAGAAACCAAAACGTACATCATTTGATAAAATTCTGTTGTTTTATTTTTTTTAAGAGTTTGAATATCATTTAATTTAGGTAACAGTTTGTATAAGTTTAATTTAAAGTATAATCTTATTTGTCAAAATTATCATGTTGACAATGTTATTTGGCACACGTGTATTTATGCCATAGTTTTTTGTTAGACTATACATCTGTCATTATTAATGTAATTTTCTGTACAGAAATATTACGAATATTCTAAAATTATTACTATATATATGATATTTTATATATTGTCACAAATATCACATTTCAAAAGAAACTTTTAAAATATAATGATATGTATAATTTGTTTTGATCACATTTACCCCCTTCTGTAACTTTTCCCACTTTCATATCCTTTCTTAATTTTTTATTTATTAAAAATTTTCACCTCCTCCCCTCCTCCC
>NW_026067990.1:17964-35786 GCF_014885135.2 Alexandromys fortis
TGGGATGTACTCACTCATAATTGGTTTCTAGAGATAAATAAAGGTCAGTGAGTCTATAATTTGATCTCCTAAAGAAGCTAAATAAGAAGGTGATCCCAAAGAAAAACATATAGCTATCCTCCTGATTATGGGAAGTAGACAAGATTGCCGGGTAAATTTAAATATTTTATATAAAATGTTCATGTTATATTCATTTTTTTGGGTCTGTGTTATCTCAGTAAAGTGTTTTCTGTTTTCATCTATTTACCTGCAAAATTCAAGATGTCATTGTTTTTTACCACTGAGTAGAAATCTAATGTGTATATGTGCCACACCTTCTTTATCCATTCTTTCATTGAGGGGCACATAGGTTATTTCCAGGTTTGGGCTATTGCAAATAGTGCTGATATGAACATAGTTGAACAAATGCTTTTGTAGTGTGATTGGGCATCTCTTGGTTATATTTCCAAGAGTGGAATTGCTGGATTCTGAGGTAGATTGACACCCAGTTTCCTGAGAAACCACCACACTGATTTCCAAAGTGGTTGCACAATTTTGCATTCCTAACAGCAATCCTCTCCAGGATAGGTTATTATCATTGGTGTTTTTAATTTTGGCCATTCTGACAGGTATAAGGTGGTATCTCAAATTTGTTTTGATTTGCATTTCCCTGATTGCTAAGGAAGTTGAACATGACCTTAAGTATCTTTTGACCATTTGAACTTCTGTTGAGAATTGTCTCTTTAGTTCAGTACCCCATTTTTTAATTGGGTTATTCAGAATTTTTATGTCTTTTTTCTTGAGTTCCTTATATATTTTGGAGATCAGGCCTTTGTCTGATGTGGGGTTGGTGAAGCTCTTCTCCCATTCAGTAGGTTTCCTTTTTGTCTTAATGACAGTGTCCTTTTCTTTACAGAAGCTTCTCAATTTCAGGAGGTCCCATTTATTCATTGTATGTACCTACTCATTAGTAGATTCTAGCCATAAACAAAGAACATTGAGCCTATATTTCATGATCCTAGAGAAGCTAAATAAGAAGGTGAACCCAAAGAAAAACATATATTTATTCTCCTGGAAATTGGAAGTAGACAAGATCACCGGACAAAAGTTGGGAGCACAAGGGTGGGGTGGGAGGAAGGGGAGAGGGGGAAAGAGAATGGATAAGGGGGAGGATTGGGGAGAGCTTGGGGGAATGGGGTACTTGAGAATGAGGAAAGGTGGATATGGGAGCAGGGAAGAAGATATATTAACTAAGGGAGCCATTTTAGGGTTGGCAAGAGACTTGACTCTAGAGGGTTTCCCAGGTGTCCAAGGAGATGTCCCTAGCTAGGTCCTTAGGCAGCAGAGAAGAGGGTGCCTAAACTGGCCTTTTCCCATATCCACACTGATGAATATCTTGAGTATCACCATGGAACCTTCATCTGGCGATGGATGGAGATAGAGATAGAGACCCATATTGGAGCACTGGACTGAGCTCCCAGGGCCCAGATGAGAAGCAGGAGGGAGAACATGAGCAGGGAAGTCAGGACTGCAAGGAGTGGGTCTACCCACAGAGGCGGTGGGACTGATGTAATGGGAGCTCACCAAGGCCAACTGGACTGGGACTGAACGAGCATGTGATCAAACCGAACTCTCTGAATGTGACTAACAATGAGGGCTAACTGAGAAGCCAATGATAATGACACTGGGTATTGATTCTACTGCATGTACTGACTTTTTGGTAGCCTAGTCTGTTTGGATGCACACCTTCCTAGACCTGGATGGAGGGGCAGGGCCTTGGACTTCCTACAGGGCAGGGTACCCTGACTTCTCTTAGGACTGGAGAGGGAGGTTGGGGAAGTGGGAGGGAAATGGGAGGAGGGGAGGAGGTGAAAATTTTTAATAAATAAAAAAATAATTCAAAAGTAAAATGTTCATGTCATATAAAATTATTTTTTTAATTTACTCCCCAGTTTCCAATTCACTAAAATATTCAGCATTGCTCAATGCTTTCTATTTTTAATTTTCTCCTATTGTCATGGCAACTAAAAGATATTTGTGTGTTTTTGCACTACAAAATTGAAACAAGCATCATTCAAGATTTTTGAAGTCGGAAAATTTTACTCACCAGGCACGAGTGTAAGGGGGCTCGTAAATAGTATTTGGTAAATTGGACAACAATCCATTTTTATAATGAAAAATCACAAAAGCATTCTATTCAGTATATGAGAAAAAGATTTCATGAGGATCTCAGTGCAAAGCAGCATGGGTGAAGCAGAATAAACTTGTTTCCTTTGGGATAAATATGAAATCCAACTTCCTAGGAAATGTAGGAGGATGAACTTTAAGAACATTTTTTTAGGACTCCCCAGGTGGTCATACCAAGACTCTGCTCACTGCAAAACTTTTAAGTTAGAAAATGAATAGTAATTATAAAATAAAATTTCAGCCTCTTATTATGTAGGCTTCCTCAGGGTCCTCCCTGCTTTGAGAAGGCCCATATAGATGTGTAAATACTCACTTTTAATGACAAAACATGCACATGCATATTGTAATGGCATTCTTACTGTTTCATAAGCTGGTGTTGAAACCCAGTGTGCTCCTAAGTTTTTAATGTGTCTTGCGAAGAGGGAATATTAGTTAAGAAAATGTTCCTTCCAGACTGGCCCAAAGGCAAGTTTGTCGTGCATTTTCTTGATAGATGATTGATGAGGAAGGGGCTGGTGAAATAAACCTTTTTGTCCCCAAGTTTCTTTTTGTTGTGATATTTTATTACAGCTCTCAAAAGTTAAGACAGTAATTCATACCAGGAGTAATATATTGCTACAATATATCTGGCCATGTGTTTTGGGAAGGATCGTGGTGGCCTTTGTATATCTTTGATCATGTTTTTATTGTTTTTCCCTTTTAAAAAGTAACTATTTCATGTAGTATAACTTTATTTTATTCTACCTTATTCCCCAACTCCTTTCAGATCTTCCCCCTCTCCCTATCAACCCAATTCCATGTCCTTTTTTTCTCCTAAAAAATGAAAACAAAGGTGTCCAGGGAGATATCACCAGTTAGTTCCTTGGGCAACTGAGGAGAGGGAACCTGAAATGACCCTATCCTATAGCCATACTGATGAATATCATGCATATCACCTTAGAACCTTCATCTGGCGATGGATGGAGATAGAGACAGAGACCCATATTGGAGCACCAGACTGAGCTCCCAAGGTCAAAATGAGGATCAGAAAGAGGGAGAACATGAACAAGGAAGTCAGGACGACAAGGGGTGCACCCACCCACTGAGACGGTGGGGCTGATCTATTGGGAGCTCACCAAGGCCAGCTGGACTGGGACTGAAAAAGCATGGGATAAAACCGGACTCTCTGATAATGGCAAACAATGAGGGCTGATGAGAAGCCAAGAACAATGGTACTAGGTTTTGATTCTATTCCACGTACTGGGTTTGTGGGAGCCTAGCCTGTTTGTATGCTCACCTTCCTGGACCTGGATGGAGGGGGGAGGACCTTGGACTTCCCACAGGGCAGGGAATCTGGACTGCTCTTCAAACTTGAGAGGGAGGGGAGGAGGAGTGGAGGAGGGGGAGAGGAGTGGGGGGAGGGATAGAGTAGTGGGAGGAGGGGGAGAGAAATGGGAGGCAGGGAGGAGGCAGAAATTTTTTCAACAAAAAATACAGAAAGAAATAAATAAAAAAAGGAAAAAGCTACTAAAAAACATGGAGTCTGATTTGTATTGGTTATCCTCGAGTGTGCTTGATAGATATAGGGTCACTCCACTGAAAAAAAAAAAAGATTTTCCATTTTTCAGCAGCTATTATTTGTGAATAGCTTCTTCTCTGTGGGTAGAACTTTGTGCCCACTTCCCCTTTTTCATGCTGTGATATTTTTTGTCATGGTTGATCTTGTTTAGATCTTGCCACAGTCTTTGTGCGCTCGTATTTTCATCTGCCCCATTGTATGTGGAGATTGTTCTCTATTTAAAATTGTCTAGCACTTCTCATTTTTACATCTTTCCAACCCATCTTCCACATAGATTCCTGAGCCTTGAGGTCAGGGTGTGAAAAAGACAGTTCATTAAGAACTGAGCAGTCCAAAGTTTTTCATTCTCTCTATTTTGTCCAACTGTGGGTCTCTGTCATATATACCTTCTTAGTGATAGGTAGGAATATTGTAATGGCAAAGCAGCAGTTAACAGTCCCTAATGCCATGATTCTCAGTCTTCTTAATGCTGTGTGACCCCTTAATACATTTCTGTAATGATACGAGTGGCGGGCTGAGTTCCTGCCACCCGGCTCCCAACTGCCTGGCTAGCTTATGCCCCAAAATAACAACACACAAATTGTATTTTTTAAACACTGTCTGGCCCATTAGTTTCAGCCTCTTATTGGCTAATTCACACATCTTGATTAACCCGTTTCTATTAACGTGTAGCACCATGAGGTGGTAGCTTGCCTGGAAGGATCTTAACCTGCATCCATCTTGGAGAGGAGAGCTATAGCATCTGCCTCACTGCCTTCTTCCTTCCAGAATTTAGTTCTGTTTACTCCGCCTACCTAATTTTCTGTCCTTTCAAAGGGCCAAGGCAGTTTCTTAATTAACCAATGAAAGTAACACATAGACAGATGACCCTCCTCCATCACAGTTCCTCATGTTGTGGTGACCCTCCGCCATAAAATTGTCTTTTTGCTAATTCATAACTCTAATTTTGCTACTTTTATGAATTGTAATGTAAATATCTGATATGCATGTGACTTTAGGTAACCCTGTGAAAGAGTTGTTTGACCGTCAAAGGAGTAGCAACCGACAAGTTAAGAACCACTGACCTAGTGGAATGAGTTTGGTTTTGTGCCACTTGACTCTCACCTTGAATTCCAGCCAATATTCTCTGCTGCCCACCCTCAGTTACAAGTACAATACAGTACTTAATAGAGAAAAATCTACTGAGAAGAGTGGCTATTTTTGTATAAACTCGACCTTGTTGTTCTAAGGTCATTGGAACTGTTTTATAGCATGAATATTAAAAAGCCTCCAACTTTAGATTAGAAAATTCTTGAAATATATTGTAGGCAGAGTTTAGTGAATGATCTTGGTATAGTTTAGAAGACCCAAAGGAGAAAATAAATGCTATTGTGGAGATGCAGCTCTTGGAATTCCAAAGAAGAACTTAAAGAAGAGCCATTTGTGTCATATTATAGCTCTGAATCTGGTTTCAGAGTGAGAGAAGTTCATCCTACATTATACTGGGATGCTGTGTAATATGGCCTGGAGTTGAAATCCCACTCCTGGTATCAGTTTTTATATTATTTATTTTTTCTGGTGCTCTAATAAAATATCCTGACAAATGCAACTTCTGGAATGAAAGGATTATTTTGGTTACAATTCCAGTGTATCACCTATCATGGTGGCAGAAGTTAGAGGAGACAATATGTGCTTACTGTACCTTCAACTATAGAGGAGGTTTGCTTATGATAGTTTCATGTAATAGTTTGAGGACAAATAAAATGATACCTCTATTTGTGCTTTTGTTATTGTTTGGTATTCTCATAGTTGCTTTGTGTATTTTGAATCTTTTGTGGTTCTGTTTTATTTTTCCATCTTATAACAATGTTATTAGCCTTTATACATAATGATCCTTCTCTAATATTTCACAAATAATCTTTATTTTTGAAACATTGCAATAATAAAATCAACCCACTTCATGATATTGTAGTAAGCCCATCATAAGCATTAGAATACTAACTAGTCTTGTATAGACAGGCCCATTAAATGATGCAGCTTATTTCTCTCTGTTCTGGAATGACCTATGTCAATTTTACTATAGGATAATCCAAAACTTCTTTAGCAGAAATCTGAAAGGAAAACCGTAGAAACGTGTGAAACATAATCATATGAATGACAATCTCACCTGTTAAAATATACTAGCATTTGATTGGATTAGTGTATAAATTAGTTAATCTAATTTCTATAAATACACTTATCAGAAATGGATTCATGTTCTTCCCTCTAAACTTCTAGCTCCTATGTGGCTTCTCAGTGAACAAAAGCATTTTTACATCTTTTACTTTACTTGATACTCCCCAAAATAAAAGAAAACTTGTCAATTTTGTTGTGAGGATTCTAGGAGATAATTGTTGTCTAACAGTTTGAGGAAAGTAAGTTAGCATTTTTCTATATATCTGTAATTGTTTCTATTATATCTTTTACTGCTATTAATATTGCTCAACTCTCAAACAACATTTTTATAGACAAAATATTGATGACTGGTGATGCTAAATGTCTTCCTTAGCGCAGAAAACATTTGCTTCTATCACTTAAAACTATAATTTGTTTGGTAATTTTATTATACTGGAAATGGTGTTCACTCATTAAAATGATTCAGTAAACAGTGAAAAGAAAATGACATGATTACTCCAAACAATCCCATTCTTCCCCTTGCTTTAAGCAGTGTTAACATTATGGAACATATATTTCTGCATTATTTTCTATGATCAAATACTTACTTATTAACTGAATATGGAAAATAATATATTTTGGACCATATTTTACCAAAGAGAAATAGTTATATTCATAATATTTTTTATCATAATACTTTTAATATGGTTAGAGGGCACAGAAGTTGAACATCTGAATAATTGGAATAAGCTTCAAAAGTTTTTACAATATTCTTCAAAGAAATTCTAGGCAGTACTTAGTAATATTATTTCTAGTTAATTATCACATTCATCTGTTTCAGTCCTAAATTAAAATTCTTTCTTTACTATTTCAATGCATTGACTTGACACACAGATTTCAGTATCATGTAATGTAAAAATACTTGGCAAATCATATTTCCTTCAAAATAATATTCAAATTTCATGGTGCTTCACATAATTGTTGTCATGTTAATATACAATGTCAGGTTCAAGATGCTGAATGCCTTTTGAAACTAATTGTTTTTATGTCAAAAATGACAAAATATTTCTTCAATGTTTGCCTGCTAAAATTTCTAGAATAATCTTTCTATCATCTTTATGTTGTAAATTGTCTTTGCTTGGTTTATTTATATTAAAAATAATACCCACAATCAGTTTATATGTCTTTCACATATAGGTTTTTATTTATTTTTTGTTTAGTTTTGTTTTTGGCTCTTTCCATTGTAAATGGCATTGCTTTTCTTGATTCTTTTTTAATTTTTTTGTTAGTACACAGAAAAATATATTGAATATTTTGGCGGGAGGAGGGGTTTCAAGACAGGGTTTCTCTGTGTAACAGCTCTAGCTGTCCTGGAACTCACTTTTACCTCAAACTCACTAAATGTGCCTGCCTCTGTCTCTCAAGTGCTGGAATTAAAGGTGTTCACCATCACATCTGGTTGAAAAAAATTTGATTTTCACATTGACTTTGTATTCAGCTGCTTCACTGAAAATGTTTTTAAAACCTATGAGGCATCTATAGTTGATGAAATTTGCATGAACTGATAAAACTTGAATGTGTCTCTAAACATCTTCCACTTTGAAATACTAGGACAATAGAAGTATGATATGGAAAAAAAAAAGGAAGTATGACATGAGGACCTAGAGAGATGGATCAGTGATTAAGTACTCTTCTAGCGGACCCAAGTTACGTTTCCAACATCATTAATAGGAGGCTGGCAGTTCCTTGTGCCCCAGATGCAAGAAATCTGGTGTTGTCTTCTGACCTCAGCAGGTTGTACCAGTCTCTTTGTTTTGGGCCAGTACAGAAATCATAACAAGGAGACGTATTGTTAGTTTTGAATGCTCAGTGTTAGCTTTGCTCTTATTTTAATCTGTTTCTCTTTATCTACCTACGTTTTGCCTCAGGGCTTTCTACCTACCCACCTACCTTCCATCCATCCATCCATCCATCCATTCATCCATCCATCCATCCATCCATTCCCCCCCCCAACTCTCTCTCTTCTTTCTTTTCTATTGTCTCCAGGTCTGGCTGGCGGTTACCTGACTTGTGGCCCTGGACATGTCCCTCTCTTTCTCCCATGTTCTCTCCTCCTCCTCCTCCTCCTCCTCCTCTTCCTCCTCCTCAAGCCTAGATTTTTTTCCTCCTACTCATTCTCTCTGCACACCAGCCTCACCTATCCCTCTCCTGCTTAGCTATTGGCCATTCAGCTTCTTATTAGACCAATCATGTGCCTTAGGTAGGCTAGCTGAAACAAATGCAACACATCTTTACATAATTAAACAAATGAAACACGCAGAAATGTAACACATCCTTATATCATTAAACAAGTGCAGCATAAACAAATGTAATGCACTTTTACATAGTTAAAATAATATTCTACAACACCCATACAGGTTTGACAGGGACCCTACCTCATTATCTGTGCCCACCCAATGCAAGTGAGGACCTTAAGTTTCTCCCATTTCAGTCAGTCTCCTAAAGTTCACTGTTTCTCAGTTCTCCATCCTCTTTGATAATGATTTATTATTGTTGTCTGTTCTGGTTAGTTTTTATCAGCTGGACACAAACTAAAATAACCTGGGAAGAGAGAACTTCAACTGAGTAATTACCTCCATCAAATTGGACTAGAGAATGCCCATTTTGCATTTTCTTTATCAATAATTGATGTGGAAGGGCCTAGCCCATAGTGTACAGTGCCAACATGGGGTGGCAATCCTGGTTTGTGTAATAAAGCAAGTTATTAAGCAGCATTCCTCCATGGTCTCTGCTTCAGTTCCGGCCTCTAGGTTCCTGCTTGAGTTCATGTCCAGACTTCCCTTCATGATGGATTGTGAGTGGAAATATAAGCCAAATAAAACCTTTCTTTCTCACCATATTGGTTTAGTTAGTGTTTTATCCCAGCAACATGAAGCAAACTAGGAAATACACAGTCAATTCCTTTTCATGACACTGTGTTTTGTGTTTTATTTTCCAGAATCATGGAGATACATCAATGTGTTGAGTATTTCTAAATTGTTCTCTTTCCCCAACTCCTTGCAAAGCTTTAAAACATATCAAAAGATCTCAATTAGAATTTTGTTGGGAATGTAATGTCTACAGCTCTTAATGTTGCGATTTAAGAATATTGCTCATAGGAGACTAAAAGTCTGTTTGGCTTGTAAGGTTTTAGCTACTTTTGTTAGCATTCAGGCATTATGCTGGACTGCCCCCCTGTCACCAGGCAGGAAGCACTAGCCAGTACTCAGTACTCTGACCTGCTCAGGGTCCTGATACCATCATCAGATTTGTCACTGTCACTGCAGCATATGGTACTATATTTCCTCATAAAAGGTAGATACCTCCCACCTCTGCCTCTCTCTTTCTCTCCAGAAACCTGCTTCCCCTCTCCTCTATCCCCTTTCCCATTCCCTTCCCGCAATAAAAAACAAATACTCCAAATGAGCACTGTCCCGTGATGGCTTCTCTCTCTCCTGCCATTTTTAATTGACACTTTGAGTATGGATATGTAGCACCATAAATAAAAACCCAGAAACAGATGTTGACGTTCAGCCTGAAGGTCCAAAAAGCAAAACAGCCAGCCACTAAATGGATATTTAGGAAACACTCTCAAATTTCCTGATACCATCACCCTACTGTCACAGTACCTTTTGTTTGTCCTCCTGAAGATTTTTTTTAACATTTGATGGCTTGAAAAGCAGGATGCTTTGTGGTTCCACAACTACTAGGCTTACCCATTTCTTAATTGTTTTTTACTTACCCACTACTTTGATTTTTCTAAGATGTTATTCTTAATACTTACATCCCATTCTCTTCCTTCTTTAAACTTTTAAACTGTAGTTTTCTGGAGGTACAGAGTGGATGTAAGGCCAACCTGGGGAACAAAGATAAAAAGTGAAAAATTGGATCATGGATACCTAAATCTCAGTGTAAACTTGTACAAGGCCACAGGTTTTAGTTCTAGTTCCAACAAAAACAAAAATACTAATAATGGTTGTATTTATTTTTTGTTGTAGTTTGAGTAAAAAGTTGTAGCAAACATTTCATAAGCAATGCAGTATGTTTAACTCCAACAATCAGTATTCAGAGATAGTAACTGATGTCACGTCATAAAATCATTGGTTATTTTTCAGTCCTTTTCTTTCTGTCCACTTTGCTGAAGAAACTATGATATGAAAGACTCTAAATGCATTTCTGAGGCCTCTCAGCTCTAAAGACATTTTCTGAAGCCTCTTAGCATTTGGAAATGGGACAGTCACCCCCACACACATACTGGACTGCTCATCTTCCTGTATCTTTGTGAATAATCTTCAAACATAGCTCCATAACCCACAGATGTTGACATAGTTCCTGATGTATTCATTTACTCACTGTAACAAGGTCAGGATGACCCACAGATGCTCCCCCCTTATCTGACCCAATCATGCAGTTATTCTCCTGCCCTGGGGCAGACCAATCACTGCTAGTAGCCCTTCAAATAAGCCAATCCAATTAGCTGGAAAAAAAAAACCCTCAGGTTCCACTCTTATTTCTGTGGCTTTTCTCTTTAAAAGATCGCTATAACAGCTATCGGATGTCCTTCATATCCTGAACCCGAAGGGCCCTGTCAGGACAAAATAAAAATCCTCTTGCTTTTTCATCAATTTTGGTTGTATGAGTGGTGTCTGGAGCCTCCTCCCTGATGTTTGGACTTCTAGTCCAACAGATAGAATCACATTTTCCAGAATTCTTATGGTAGAATACACCTGCACCTTTTGGTATCAAAGCACAGTAAAAGATTTTGATACATTGTTGACAACTGGTAAGAGGATTTATGTTGAATTACTAGGTGTCTTAGTGAGGATTTCTATTCTTGTAATGAAACACCAGGACCAAATAAGCAAGTTGGATAAGAAAAGGTTTATTCAGATTACATTTCCACAGTGTTATTCATCACCAAAGGAAGTCAGGACAGGAACTCAAGCAGGACAGGAATCTGGAGACAGAAGCTGATACAGAGACCATGGAGGGATGCTGCTTACTGGCTGCTCCACATAACTCACTCAACCAGGTTTCTTATAGAACCCAAGACCACCAACCCAGGGATGGTACCACCCACAATGGTTTGGACCTTGCCCCATTGGTCACAAATTAAGTAAATCTTTTACAGCTGGCTTTTTGGAGGAATTTTCTCAACTGGAATTCCTTCCTCTCTGATGACTTTAACTTGTGTCAAGTTTTATCAATCCCAGTACAGAAGTATTGCTTAAAGTATTCATGAAATAATAAATATGTACTAACATAGTAATAATACATCTTTCATGTTTAATGGAATATGTTGCCCATAAAGAAGTTTTGTATAGGTAGGGTGTAAAATTCTTATTATATGGTCTTTTACATTTTTATGACACTTTCTACTTGACATGTTTTTAGATAGTTATTCTTTTGCTATGGAAACTTGCAAAGTTGTTTATGCTGGTCTTTGGCCAATGTAACACAAATTCTAATTGGTCTTAATAATAAAAACCTGGAGTCAGATATTAGTGGATGAAAGATGAAGGATCAGAGAAGCATAGCAACCAGCCACTATAGTTCTATTCACCTTTACAGAATCCTCAGATGGATGCTGTCTCTGTGAATCCTTGGCCTTAGAAGATGTAGCACAAATTCTAATTGCTTTTAATTATAAAAACCTGGAGTCAGAGTTCGGGGGCTGAAAGCTGAAATGTCAGAGAAGCAGAGCAGCCAGCCACTAGTTCTTACCTCTACTGAATCCTCAGACCCAAGAAAGAGGTGATCCTGGCCCTATGAATCTTCAGACTAAATACGATAAGTTCTGAATCCTTCTACCTTATATTCCCTCTCTGCACCTTCCTAGTTCTAGGATTAAAGATCTGTGACTCCTAAGTACTGAGATTAAAGGTGTGAACCACCACTACCAGACTCAGTTTCTCTTTTAGCCTGGATCAATCCCCTGTAGCCCAGGGTGGCCTTGGGCTCGTAGAGATCTGTCTGCCTTTTCCTCAGGAGTGCTGGTATTAAAGGTGTGTACTATGACTAATTGCTAGCTCCACACTCTGATTTTCAGGCAAGCTTTATTTGTTATATTTAAAACAAGGTATCACCTCAGCCTCAGCCTTACAAGTAGCTGAGAATATAGGCATGCACAAGACCTTGATTGTAGGCTAATTTTCATATTATTGTGATTTCTTATGTAAAATTAATATATATTTTTAACATTTATTTTGAGTATTGCCTTCAGTGCTCAATAAAAGCATACAACACCATGATTTCTATCTAAATAAGCATTCATTAAATGTTAATAGGTTGAATTGTCTTATTTTTAATAAAAAGTAGTATTACATGTTAATTTTCAATTCATAACTGTTTGTTTATGACAAGCTTTTACTATCAGCTCATTATTAAATAAGCTATTAAATTCTCAAAATGCCAAACCTGGTAGCATGTAATTGTAGTCTTCTGGGGCTACTGAGTGGATTTGAAATCCAGCCTTGGCAACTTAGAAAGACTCTGTCCTAACGTAAAAAGTGAAAAATAGGTTAGGGATACTTAATCACTTTGTGGTTGACTACTTGCCTAGGATACAAGAAGCCTCAGTGAGTGTTTGAGAGATTTTAGTCTCATGCCAGTTATATTTTATAAAAGCAAGTTGATCATGCTCATAAATCTACCTTTTCATTACTTAACAATAAGGAGAAGGTTTTTTGGTTCCATTTTGTTATTATTTGAATGATATCATGTATTAATTTATCAGTACTGTGGACCCTTGATTGAGGTAGATGTTCATAATCTGAAACGTGGTGTGTGTATGTGTCTGTTGCAACACAAAAGTATTGGGTATATTTACCCAGAATAGGACATTTAGAGACATCAAGTACCTTCTGTTACTATCTCCTTCATCGCTTTAAGAAACAGAAGAGCCTTACTACTTTGTACACTTGGCTGACCTGTTAGCTCTTGGGATATACCTGTTTTCTTCCCTACAATGATGGAATTACAGGCATTCTGAGCACTCATTGACTCTCTCTCTCTCTCTCTCTCTCTCTCTCTCTCTCTCTCTCTCTCTCTCTCTCTGAAGTGAACTCTGGTGAAGAGATAAAAATGAAAACCTGGTGTAGATTGACTTCACCATCCTGGATCAGACGTCAGAGAATCCATTTAATAGGCAGCTTATTGCCAATGTAATTAAATTCATTGAGGTTTGAGTTTCCTAGTGTAATATAATCCCTATTGCACAAGGAAGCATAATTACAGTGATACTCAACTCAGGGTAAATGTCTTTTCCTCTAAGAAGATGTATTCTAGAAATAGGCTACCTGTACTAGCTTTAAAGGCCTAAGAGTCTGGCCGGGTCTTGGTCACACAAATACCAGAGAGGATATTCAGGAATGCTGGAGACAATATTTTTTCATATAATTTGATAAAAAGATACCATTTTTATCTGCATTTTACTTAGGTAGGTATTTATTAAAATGCTTTTAGAACAATATTATAGTGTTTGCGTTTCTATATGAAACTACAATGACAGAGTGCAGGTAAAGTTTTTTGATTAGGTAATAATCTATTGACTATATTAAAATTATCAATATCTCTTGATTCTGTATATTTTACAGAAGACTGCATTGTAATGATAAAATGAATAAAAGCACATAATAAGTAGTAATAAAATTTGTACAAAATTTTAAACTAAGTAAAACATTTTTTAAAATATTCTACAGAAGAAACAGGGTAGCAGATCTAGAGGAGAGAAGGTGCAAGAAGCTGATAGGAGTGGAAGAAGGGAAATTGTGGTTGGAGTGTATTGTAAGAGAGAATACTCTATTTTCTTTTTTAAATTTTTTTATTGATTTTTATTGAGCTCTACATTTTTCTCTGCTCCCCTCCCTGCCTCTCCCTGCCCTTCAACCCTCCCCAAGGTCCCCATGCTCTGAATTTACTCAGGAGATCTTGCCTTTTATACTTCCCATGCAGATTAGATCTATGTAAGTCTCTCTTAGTGTCTTCATTGTTGTCTAAGCTCTCTGGGATTGTGGTTTGTAGGCTGGTTTTCTTTGCTTTATGTTTAAAAATCACCTATGAGTGAGTACATGTGATAATTGTCTTTCTGTGTCTGGGTTATTTCACTCAAAATGTTTTCTAGCTCCATCCATTTTCCTGCAAAATTCAAAACATTGTTATTTTTTCTGCTGTGTAGTACTCTATTGTGTGAATGTACAATATTTTCCTTATCCATTCTTTGTTCAAGGGGCATTTAGGTTGTTTCTAGGTTCTGGCTATGGCAAACAAAACAGCTATGAACATAGTTGAGCACATGTCCTTATGGCACAATTGAGCATCCTTTGAATATATACCCAAAAGTGGTATTACTGGATCTTAAGGAAGGTTGTTTGCTAATTTTCTGAGAAATCACCACACTGACATCCAAAAGGGTTGTACCAGCTTGCATTCCCACCAGCAATGCAGAAATGTTCCCTTTTCTCCACAACCTCTCCAGCATAGGTTATCATCAGTGTTTTTGATCTTGGAAATTCTTACAGGTATAAGATGGAATCTCAGAGTAATTTTGATTTGCATTTCTCTGATTACTAAGGATATCAGACATTTCCTTAAGTGTCTTTCAGCCATTTTAGATTCTGCTCTTGAGAGTTCTCTGTTTAGGTCTGTACTTCATTTTTTATTGGATTATTTGTTCTTTTGATGACCAATTTCTTGAATTATTTGTATATTTTGGAGATCAGCCCTCTGTCTGGTGTGGGGTTAGTGAAAATCTTTTCCTATTCTGTAGGCTGTTGTTTTGTCTTATTAGCCGTATTCTTTGCTTTACAAAAGCTTTTCAGTTTCAGGAGGTCCCATTTATCCCAGAGATGGAGAATATAATTTTGTTATTAAAGACTGATTCAGATCACAAACTATTTCTTCTTTAGTTCATTTGTTTACCTCTTAGGACAAGTCTTTGATACAGGAATAGTCTCTACAATAAGCATTTTACCAGGTTTCCTTTACACAGAAGCAATTGCAGTCTGATAGCATTCAAGTCTAAATACACTAATAAATAAATAAATAAACATTTACTTGTCATTATCACTAATACTAAACACATTTTTCTATTTTCCATGAGAGAAATTTTGAGAACGTGTTCACTATTTAAGGGATATGATAAAGTCATAAATCGATGAATTGTTATTTACTCTTATAATTTTTACTATTCTACCTGCCAAACAATATTTATTTAAAGCAGTAGATAGGAACAGACACATTAAGGACATGTATTAGTCTCCCCTGTAATGTGCATGCTGTAGAGCTTTAGTGTAAGAAACTTGAAAGAAGTTAGTCTGATCAATTTAGATATACTAAGAATATCAAAGAGCTAGTAAGTCCTTATGTACATTTTTGAAAGAAATTCAGTATACTATAAACTTTTCAAATACATGCTAAATATATCTTTATAATACCATGTATCCTTTTTCTTTGTGAAATTTTCATTACTGCACAAGTTTTTACATACTTTGGCTTGTTATTCTCTTGCTGTTGCTTTCCTGGAGGTGCTTAGGATCAAATCAAAGGCCTTGAGCATGGTAGGCAAGAGTTAAAGAAGTGTATGCCAGCTATAATAAATATACTTATCTAATCTACAGAAATCCTAGAATATAATAGAAGCTTTGATTTCATTCTTAAGATTAAATAAACCAATCTTTTCTCTAGTATTTATTACATAGATGCAATTTCTCCAAAAGCATTGTTAACTTTGTTGTCATCTATTATCATATTATCTATTGCCCTAAAAATGCCTAATCTTCCTCTTCATCTCAGGTGGAGCAGAACACCTTTATCTTGGAAAAGTTATGTAAATAGTTAAATCATCAACTAATCACCCATGTTTCCTTTAAATTATTTTATTTTTTTAGTATAAATCTAATTTTACATAAAACAGTAAAATTCCTTCTGCTAGAACTCTTTCCACTGTCCTGACTTAATGTTAAATGAACCAAGAGCAGACATTCATGACTCTCCAAGCAGAAACAAATGCATAAGCAGTCCAGTGAAAATCAGAGAAAGGAGTGTTTGAATATTGATTTTTTTTCTAGAAAGTATTACATTAAATGACTTTCTCCATAGCAATCTTTTATCCACATGATTGTGATGGAGGAGGGTCATCTGTCTATTGGTTAATTAATAAAGAAAACTGCTTGGCCTGATAGGTCAAGAACTTAGGTAGGCAGGGAAGACAGAACAGAATGGTGGGAGGAGGAAGGCAGTGAGGTCAGTCGCTATAGCTCTCCTCTCCAAAATGGATGCAGGTTAACATCCTTCCTGATAAGACACCATCTCGTGGTGCTACACATTTTATTAGAAATAGGTTAATCAAGATATGAGAGTTAGCCAATAAGAGGATAGAATTAATGGGCCAAGCAGTATTTAAAAGAATATAGTTTCTGTGTAATTATTTCGGCACATAAGCTATCCATGTGCCGCGAGCTGGGCGGCAGGAACGCAACCCACTGCTCATCACTGCATGATTGTATACAATAATTCTATCAGTGTTTTTTGGAGTCTGTGCTCCAAAATTTAGCCTATCTACTACACAAAATACAATTATAAAATTAAATGTCATTTTTCATTTGCAAACGATAGAGGCCAAATTTGGCAAATAGAATTTGAATAATCAATTTATAACTGTGATTTGGAATCATTGCTAAGTTGTTTTAATGATATATCCTTTCAATGACTTATAGTATTTGTTAAAAATGTCTCTCATTGTTCTTCACAGTTGATTTTAAAAAATGTTAATACATTTTTCTTTTTATTTAAAATATATTATCTTCATACTATATATTCTGATTACAGTTTCTTCTCCCTGTACTCTGCCTAGTACCTTCCCACCTCCTTCCATTAGGATCCACCAACATGCACTCTCTTTCTCCTTCGAAATCAAATGGATATCTAAGGGAAAATAAATAAAATGAAATATACTATGATAAAATAATAAAATGATGTGAAATGAAACAAGATAAAACAAAAAAATTGGAATCAGGCAAAACAGAAGGAAGAGAACCTAAGAAAAAGACATAAGAAACATATAGGACACAGAGGAACATTATTTTGCACCTTCAGCAATCTCATAAAATCAAAACCGGAAGGCACAATATATGCACAAAGAACCTGTAGGGTAAAAAGAGAGAAAAAATGAAGATTGAAAATAAATCAATTTTTAAAAGGTTCTCCGAGCCTTGAAGAGAGGTATTTGATGGATACATCTGCATAGTGTCTGTTTCTGGGTATGTTTGTTGCCGTCTGCTGCAGATATAACATTTTCTGATGATGACTAAGGAAGGCACTGATCTATAAGTATAGCAGAATATCATTTAATGTAATTTTATTGCTATGTTCATTTAGAAACACAGTTTAAAATACATGGTTTTACCCTAGAGTCCTAGACTGTCTAGTCTTAGATTCTTGGTCATCCAAGCAGTATCAACTATGGGTATCATCTAGTACAGTGGGTCATAAGTCATATCAGATATTGCTTAGTTATTCTCATAAGCTTTGTGTCACCATTGTACTACTGTATCTTTCAGGATGGATACCATGATAGATCAAAGGGTTATAGTTGTGTTTGTGTTTCTCCTTTGGTAGCATGCAGAGTACCTTCTGGTACCAAGAACACTAGCCATAGGGTTGAAGGCTCTATATAAACCCCAACTTCATTTTTCCATTTTCAAAGCTTTGTGTTGGTGTTGTATTCAGTTTGTGGAGAGCAACTTATAGACTTGGCAATAGCCTTGCTAGAGATTTCTTTAGCCAAAAATTCAATTAAATATAACCCGTTTGCAATACTGAAAACTTCATTTGGTTGCAAAATAGGCCCAACTGGGATCTGTCTCCCTCATTATTTGGCAATTTTATTTAGATTGCCTTCATGTATGTGTGTGTGTGTGTATATATA
>NW_026067990.1:36357-59115 GCF_014885135.2 Alexandromys fortis
ATTCCATATACAGTCTGAATAAAAATTTGATATTAAATATTGGCATTTTACTCCTAATATCTTTAGTTTACTTTGTGTTATCTGCATTCTTGTGGGTCTTTAGGTTGTTTAAAATTCATCTCTGTACTACATGTGGAAAGCATCTGTGTGTATACTGTGAATGATATTTTAACATGTTTTCTCAGAAGTTACAAATTTTTCCCACAGCATTTTGTTGTTAATTCTGTCACAATGTTCTCACAGTTCTTCTGCTGATGCCATGATTGTTTGGAATAATTTACTTTTAAAATAAAGTATAAGACAGATGGCCTTTTCCAGTTGAGAGCGATTTTGCTTTACTATTTTCCTTTTTTCTCTGTTCTTTTTATTGATTAGTTTTGTTCTTTGACAACTTCATATATTCATATAACGTCTTCTGATTGTTTCTCTCCCTCACCTTTTCTTGTCTCCTTCCCATCCTTGTCAACCCTCCCTCTCCCCATCCTGTCTCTAACAGTCTCTTTTTCAGATTCGTGACTTTTGGTTATTTCATGATTCTGTTAACCAGGACCATCTGTGTGTTAATTGGATAGAAGTATTCATTATGTTTTAATGGAGTTGCAAGTTAATAAACAACTGAAGACAATGATTCTTCTCCTCCTTGAATTGACCAGTAGCAAACTGTCTCAGGATTGAGAAATGGGACCTCGTAAGCCCCTCCTCCATTCATGTTTGAGTGTATCATTTTTCTGTGCACCCACTGCGGGCAGGAGAGTTAATGCAATGTCTGTGTCCTTACCAGAAGATGCTATTTTTCAGTCTTTTTTTTTTCCTGCAGTGTTCCCTAAGCCTCAGAGAAGATGATATAAATATCTTGTTTAGTACCAAAAACAGATTCTCAGCATCTTGTTCAGTCATCAGTCTCTACAGTTACCATGATTTTATGGAGTAAGACTTCTCTGACTTAGACTAACAGTAGCAATTGTTTAAGGGTAAGTATAATACTATGTCAGTTTAGCTTTAGAAGACAAACACGGTATTTAGTCCATTCCCTAAGACCTATGATCTTCCCTAGCAAAGGTTTGTGATCAGGTTTATAATACCAAATGTAAATGGCTACCTATCTAGCAGGTGTCAAATCTAATCAG
The DNA here is from genome assembly GCF_014885135.2 of Alexandromys fortis. Lineage (NCBI taxonomy): Eukaryota > Metazoa > Chordata > Mammalia > Rodentia > Cricetidae > Alexandromys > Alexandromys fortis. The sequence goes on from NW_026067990.1 coordinate 37,485, forward strand.
CATGCAGTTAGATACCCCCACAGCAGTATTGTACAAGTGGGCACACCAAGCCTACCAGGTTGGACTTTTACTTCATATGGTTACAGCTGAAAAAATTGTTGGTGCTTTTTTTCCAAGTTAGTCTGATGGCATAGTTCCTCCTGGGGCTGTGCAAGCTAGTCAGTAGAGAGGACAGTTTAGTTCCAGCTTGGTTTCTGTATATCATGTAACCAAAGCATGCAATGTCTTTAACAGTAGGGTCTTTTCATCTGTATGCTGTGCAATGAAGAGGAATGACAAAAGTCCTCATTAGTTTGGATGACTCTGAGAACTTCTTGACCAACAGATCAATAGGAAGTATCTGTCTCGTGAAACTGGGTTTTTGTTTAATCATCCAGAACTTCTAGAACCATTTTTTTTTCCATTTCTGAATGGTATCTCTCTTCCAACTCCTTTTCTTTAATACTTCAAGTATCTAATTTTAGTTGCCGATTTTTTTACATTATTTTTCATTGAAAGTGAATATATTTAATACTGTATATTATGATTATGGTTTTCCCTCTCCCAACTCCTCCCAGATCCTCCCCATCTACTGAAATCCACATGCTTTCTTTCTCTTTCTCATTAGAAAACAAACAGATAACTAAAATATGAGATGAGATAAAAATACAGAATTGGACAAAACAAGGAGAAATAAGGAACCAAAGAAAAAGCTCAAGAAACGCATACAGACTCAGAGACACACATATTTGCAGTCACAGAAAACTCATAGAAGCTCAAAATCAGAAACCATAATAATATATAAGCAAAAACCTGTAACACAAATAATATGAACATATACTATTGCTTTCCTTTTGTGTTGACCATCTACTGTTTTGGCACGGAGCCTGTCTTTAGATGTGGCTTATATGCCCAATAAGATTCCATTAGAGAAAACAAAATTTTCCTTGTGAGCAGTTATCAATTGGAGATAAGTTCTAGGTCAGAGACGGGGCTTGTAAGAGTCTTCTAACACTTCTAAAAAATGTGTTTAATTTGATTATAAGAAGTAGATATCCATATGTCTCTTTCATACCCTATTTCTTTTATTTATTTATTTATTTAGTTAGTTTTAATTTATTAAAGATTTCTGTCTCTTCCCCACCGCCCCCTTTCCCTCCCCCTCCCCCAATCAAGTCCCCCTCACTAGTCAGCCCAAAGAGCAATCAGGGTTCACTGCCCTGTGGGAAGTCCAAGGACCACCCACCTCCATCCAGGTCTAGTAAGGTGAGCATCCAAACTGCCTAGGCTCCCACAAAACCAATAAGTGCAGTAGGATCAAAAACCCATTGCCATTGTTCTTGAGGTCTCAGTAGCCCTCATTGTCCGCTATGTTCAGTGAGATCTGTTTTAACCCAGGCTTTTTCAGACCCAGGCCAGCTGGCCTTGGTGAGTTCCCAATAGAACATCCCCATTGTCTCAGTGTGTTGGTGCACCCCTCGCGGTCCTGAGTTCCTTGCTTGTGCTCTCTCTCCTTCTGCTTCTGATTTGGACCTTGAGGTTTCAGTCCGGTTCTCCAATGTGGGTCTCTGTCTCTGTCTCCTTTCATCGCCTGATGAAGGTTAATATTCAGGGGATGCCTATATGTTTTTCTTTGGGTTCTCCTTCTTATTTAGCTTCTCTAAGAACCCGAATTTTAGGCTCAATGTCCTTTATTTTATGGCTAGAAACCAAATATGAGTGAGTACATCCCATGTTCCTCTTTTTCATACCCTATTTCTTATGGTTAGCACTCCCTCTCAGTAGCTTCCTTTCTCCCCTGTTTTTCCTTCCTTTCTACTTTAAAATTTCTTGTGTTCCACTGCCTACTTTTCTCTTGAGGTATTCCTTTCTTACTGGCTTTTTTTCTAATTTTGATTTTTTTTTTAATTATTGTTGAGATAAAACTGAATGTATGTTGTCTTTTTCTTTGTTTCCAAAATTTAAAAAGTCACTTTGGAATATACTAAATATAATTAAGTTCATTAAAATAGCCCCTAAGATTATCCATATGTATTATTTGCTCTCACCAACTTTTTGGTTTTCTGAGACAGGATTTCTCTGTTTAGCTTTGGGACCTGTAATGGCACTCACTCTGTATACCAGGCTGGTCTCAGTCTCACAAATAACCTCCTGCCTCTGATTCCCAATTGCTGGGATTAAAGGCATGTGCCACCACCATCCAGCATTCTCTCCAGTTTGATATTTAGAACAAATCAGAAAGCTTTTATATACTCCAGACTAATTATTACCAATTTCATCCCAAATTATTTATTTTTTCTCTATTTTTCATGTAATGTTTTATTGAAAATAGAATATTACACACTACAATATTTTATTCATGGAGTATATTTTTATCTATTTTTTTAATTTTTTATTGAGAGAAAGAAAAAAAAAGTTTCCGCCTCCTCCCAGCCTCCCATTTCCCTCCCTCTCCTCCCCCCCTTCTCCCCCTCCCCCCACCCCTCTCTCCTTCCCTCTCCAGTCCAAAGAGCAGTCAGGGTTCCCTGCCCTGTGAAAAGTCCAAGGTCCTCCCCTCTCCGTCCATGCCTAGGAAGGTGAACATCCAAACTGGCTAGGCTCCCACAAAGCCAGTACATGGAGTAGGATCAAAACCCCGTGCCATTGTCCTTGGCTTCTCATCAGCCCTCACTGTCCGCCATGATCAGAGAGTCCGGTTTTATCCCATGCTTTTTCAGTCACAGTCCAGCTGGCTTTGGTGAGCTCCCAATAGATCAGCCCCACTGTCTCAGTGGGTGGGTGCATCCCTCATGGTCCTGACTTCCTTGCTCATGGTATGGAAAAGGTTACCTTTTCATTACTTTTTTCCATTCATTTGCTAAGATATGGTTTTTTTTTTTTTTATCTTCACTGGTGAATGAAAAAGTAAAGAGGGTGTGACTCCTCCTAGGTATGACTAAGAAGGTTTATTGTAGATAAGTGGAGGAGCACAACCAGAAGCATCTGGAAGGATCCAGACTGAACTGGGTCATGAGAGGAGACATGGGTTGGAGATTTTCTTGTTTAAGATTTCATAAAATAGATTTATTAAGTAATTAATAATATTTTTAATCTAAATTTTGGAAGAATTTAAAGACATAAAGCAAAAAGTGTTGAAAACTCATAATTCTGTTCTGTTACAATATTAAAATATATATGCTTATATAACCCTTAGAGAGAAAAATTAAGAGTTGTAGGGATGGGGTCTATTTTTTTTTAATGATTATAATCAATTTAATAAAATAGAACTCTTAATTCCAATACAAAATGTAAGTAAATAGGAAAGAATCAGTAACCCGCCTCAGAGATAATGTTCATAAAAACAATGAATCACTTGAAAATAACCTAGAAATTCCAAGACAAGTGTTGGAAGAGTATCAGGCTGTTTCCATAGCCTCCACTTATCAAACTACTTAATCATGACACAAAGACAGAAGATCTCCCTGCAGAGGACAAACTCTAAGGTACCATGTCATCCACATGATCAGAACTAGCATTTAACACTCTTCTCTTCCTCTCCAGACACTGCACTGAGAATCAATATCACCTCCATGATGCACAGAGCACAAATCTTGTTTTGAGGAAAGATCACCGTTGACTTCAGGTCAATTTTATGAAAGGTCCCTGTCCTTTTTCTTTTAATTTATTTTTTTAAACAAAACATTATGACAATTTTTGACATTCTATCGTGTGTCTAAAAATTTATCAAAGTGGTATTGTAGCTTATTTCTAGAGCTACATGGATGATGATATTTACATGCAAAATAAAAGATATGAAAAGTAAGGTATCAATTAATTTTATTATAAAAGTGATAAATGAAAGTTTTTACTGCTGACACAAGAATCAATCAACAAGTAGTTAAAATTGTGTTGCTTGAGGAGGTTGAGAATATTCATGAATTTTTTGTGTAAAATGCATAAGATAAGTGAATAGTTTTCTGTCCAGTTTAGCATGGGATGTCTCTCCATATGCTGTGAATATGTTTTATTACCATTGGTTAATAAAGAAGCTAATTTGGCCAATAGCCAGGCAGAATACAGCCAGGTAGAGATACAGGGAGAAAAAACAGAAGTCAGGGAGATGCCAGCAGCCAACAGATGTGAAGTAACAAGCTACAAGCCTCGTGGTAAAATAGAAACTAATAGAAATGAGTTAGTTTAGATTGTAAAAGCTAGTTAATAATAATCCTGAGATAATACACTAAGCAATTTTCAATTGATATTTATCCTCAGAATGATAATTTTAAAAGCATCTGAGGGACCAGGTGGGACAAGAATAAGTTAATGCATTTTCAGTGTTTTTGGCTTATTGCTGATTAAATAAACAATAAATAACAAAAGAAAACTATGGATTTACATATTTTTATATCTTCCAACACATATATTTGAACTATCTTTACAGTCCCCATCATTTTTAATTGATTATAGGAGTATGTTCATGATATCACCTATTTGATATAACCAATGAAATATTAAAACTAAACCACTGGTGCATTGATATAATCCCTTTATACTATGTTGTCTACATCCTCCACTTTTTAAGTGTCCATTAGAAATATGATTTACATTCATAATTATTGTGTATTAAGGAAGCAAACAGCCTTTCATAATGAAGACATTTTTGACTTAAGCAGTTTAAGGTCTTAAAATATTTGGAATAGAATCCTAGTCCAGTGTTGCCACTCTCTTTGTAACCACTCTCTTTGCTTAACTGTTGTTATTTCTTCTTAAATGTTACAGTTTTTTCAGCAATAAAATAGGGGTGATAAGTATGGTGATTAAATGAATTAATAGATAAAAAGACTTAGAATAGTGTCAGCCTATTAGGTGTAAAGCAAACGATAACCAGCCTATAGCCCACTAACCCAGAGAAGCTATGAAACAGGGAAAACCCTAAGAAAGACACACATGAATCCCCCTGGGAAGGGGAATTAGACAAGATACCCTGAGATAATTGGGAGTGGGGGGAAGGGAGGGCAGAAGAGGAAGGAGAGGGGAAAAGGGAAGGGAGAAGGACAACAAGGAAACAGGATGGTTGAGATGGGCGAAGGACAGAGAGGGAGAGCAAGAAAAGAGTTATCTAAATTGAAGGAGCCATTATGTTGCTAGCAAGAAACCTGGCACTAAGGAAACTCACAGAAATCCACAAGAATGACCCTAGCTAAGACCCTAAGCAATAATGGAGAGGGTGCCTGATCTGGCCTTCCCCTGTAATCAGGTTGATTACTACCTTAATTGCTACCATAGAACCTTCATCTAGCAACTGATGAAAGCAGATGCAGAGAGACACAGCTGAGCTCTGTGCCAAGCTTCCGGAGACCAGTACAAAAGAGGTAGGAGCGATAATATGAGTAAAGAGTCTTGGCCATAATGGGGATACCCACAGAAACAGCTTACCTGAGAGAATGGTAGCTCACTGACTCAGGATGGACAGCAGAGGAACCTGCATAGGACCAAGGTAGGCCTTCTGAATGTGGGTGACAGTCATGTGACTTGGACAGTCTGTGAGATCACTGGCAGAGGAACCAAGATTTATCCCTAGTGCTTGAACTCGTGTTTTGGAGCCCATTTGTTTTGGAGTGATACCTTGCTCCACTATATAGGAGGGAGGACCTTGGTCTTGATTCAAAGTGATGTGTAAGACTTTGTTGATTCCCCTTGGAAAGCTTTACCCTCTCTAAGGACTGGATGGGGGACTAGAGAGGAGGAATTTGGAGTAGAGAAGCGGGTGGGAAGCTGAGATAGGTATGTAAAATGACAAAGGATTGTTTTTTAAAATGAAATTTAATAATAAAAAAGAATTGAAATAGAAGGTTAACAAAACAGAACAAGAAAACAAAAAGAATAAGTCTGTCCAGACAGTGATGCTACATGCCTTTTTTAAGAGGCAGGTCCAATTTTAATATCCATTTTAGAAATTGGAAAGCCTAGTTATATACCTCATAAACATATTCTTCAAGATTACATATAACTGATAACATATGACTGAAATCTAGGAATTTTAATCCAAACAGTGTCCTTATACAAATAGATTCTGTAGATTGTGGCTTTCCTAGTCTTTACTGAAGAAATGAATGCAGTTTTACTGTGCCGTTCCCACCACAAGGAACAGAAAGTGGCACTTGAATGCTAAGCTACCCTGGCTGAATGTTGAGCAGCCCCACTCTGCTTCCTTAGACATATATATTGTACACACACACACACACACACACACACACACACACACACTTACTTTACTGGGTGCTTCCATCCCCACCAAAAGCCAGAACAGTGTGATTCTTGATTCACTATCCTCTTCTAGGCTGATATCATTTAGGTGTAAAAAAGAAAATAAAATTAACAGATGACTCCAGATTATACCTTTTCGACAAGACTGTGGGATCACTGTGTGTATGACGCTGACAGTGCTTCTTCATACCTTGAAGATTTATACTCAAGAAAACAAGAATAGTCAATTATCTTACCAAAACTTTCCTTGCAGAGAGCATGGAAGCAATAGATCCTTGCATAATGAGCTATTGTTTCCCAGCAGTGTTGAACATCTAGTTTCCTTATGCTTTTTTTTTAGTTTCATATTTTTAGCAGAAAGTTGCGTTTTTTTATTTATTTTTTCAAACAAGAAAACAAAAAGAATCGTCTGTCCAGACAGTGATGGTACAGCCTTTAATCCCAGCACTGGGGAAGCAAAGGCAGGCTGATCTCTATGAGTTCAAGGTGAGCCTAGTCTACAGAGTGACTTCCAGAAGAGACAAGGCTGTTATACAGAGAAACCCTGTGTCAAAAAACAAAACCAACCAGCCAAACAACCAACCAAGCAAACAAGAACAGCAACAGAAAAAGAATGCTGTCTAGCTGGATTGCAGCTACCAAAATGAAATTCAATCCTTTTGTGACTACTGACTGAAACAAGAACCACTAACAGCATTTCAATGCATCTTCTTACATTTGGAGAATGATCATGTCTTCCTGTCTTTCCAAAGAGCTGAGGGAGAAGTACAATGTTTGACTATACCAATTTGAAAGGAAGATGATGTTCAAGTTGTCTGAAGACACTGCAAAGGCCAGCAGGTCGGCAAAGTGTTCTAAGTGTACAGCAAGAAATAAGTCATCTATTGGTGTAGGAGGTCCTTTTCTCTATGCGTTGCTTTCATTGGTTAATGAATAAAGAAACTGCCTTGGCCTTTTAATAGGGCATGGAAAACTAAAATGGCATTCTGGGAGAGAGGAGCCAGAGTCAGAGGGCCACCGTGGAGTCGCCAGAGTCAGACATGCTGAATCTTTCCTGGTAAGCCACTGCCACGTGGCGATATACAGATTAATAGAAATGGGTAAAATCAAGATGTGAGAGTTAGCCAATAAGAGGCTAGAGCTAATGGGCCAAGCGGTAATTTATTTAATAATGTTTCTGTATAGTTATTTTGGGGCTAAGCAAGCAAGCCGGGCGACCAGGATGAACAAGCAGCTTCTTCCTGCAACAACTGACACTCCAACGTGGTGGACTATATCCACATAAAATCTAAAAGCTTAAAAAAGGTTAAAAAAATTCAATCTAGGTTAAAAAAAAAAAGAGGATGCCTATATGATTTTCTTTAGGTTTTCCTTCTTATTTAGCTTCTCTAAGAACCCGAATTATAGGTTCAATGTCCTTTATTTATGGCTAGAAACCAAATATGAGTGAGAACATCCCATGTTCCTCTTTTTGGGTCTGGCTTACTTCACTCAGGATGGTGTTTTCTATTTCCATCCATTTGCCTGCTTTTTGGGCTGACAAGGGAGGGGGACTTGATTGGGGGAGGGGGAGGGAAAGGGGAGGCAGCGGTGGGGAAGAGACAGAAATCTTTAATAAATAAATAAATTTAAAAAAAGAAAAAAAAGAAATTACATTCAGAAAAAAAAAGAAAAAAAAACAGAGTTTGACACAGCTTTTTGATGTTTGATGGCAGCTTGCCGCAGCTCCTTTGAGAGAGATTTTCCTTACTCAGCTGCAGCAGAAAAAAAGTGATGGTTTTTAAATACCTGGCTTTCTGGGCCAGACTGCCAGTGAATGGGATGAACAATCAGCCTCTCCCTGCAACAATATATACTAAGCAAGTGCAGTAGGAAAAGGCTAATGGCACAACTGTCCATGTAGGCATCAACCCCCACCAAGGTGGTTATCACCAGGCTGGACAAAGACCACAAAAAGATTCTGGAAAGGAAAGCCAAGTTTTGAGAAGTAGCAAAAGAGATGGGGAATACAAGGAAGAAATGATTGAGAAGATGCAGGAGTAGAGGTGTCTCATACACAACTTTCATTAAAGACTGTTTAAATTTAAAATAAAAAAATGAAGTCTAATAGTGTAGATTAAAATTGTCTAGAAACTAGACTGAATATGTGATCACATCTTGATTGTTAAGTGAATATATTGTAAATAGGAACCTGACATTTTAGCATTAAATATTCTTTAATTGCATTGTATATTGTAGATTTACATTTACATTCACATTGTTTCACTAAAAACATTTTTGCTTTTTCAAATGGAATCTCATAGAAAACGAGTTTTATCAAGAGGATTAAATGATATAATTCTTATGAAACTCTAATAACAATTACTGTCTGTGGTTTTATTTTCTCATTTTATGGATGTGTTAATATGAATCTTTGGAAGTCTAGATGACTGATATATTTCAGCATTCCTTTTACATGGGTGCTAGGGATCCAAATCCTAATTCTCATGTTTTTAGGGTGTGTGCTTTATTTATATAGTCCTCTTCCCATTCTCTACTTTTCTTTGTGAAACTATGTTTATAAATAAATAATGGCTCATTTTCCCCAGGATTCTTTGTAGAAACTTTATGTCATCAATTTTTTTAAATTCTTGTCAGTTAGACAAATGTAATGGTACCATATTGCTATTTTTAATGTGCATTTCTCTAATTCTCATTTTGTTTGAGCAGGTTTTCATGTTTATTGACTGCTTATTTTCTATTTATTTCTATTGATATCATTTGCACATGTTTCCATTCTCTTTTTAAAATAATTAATGAAATGTTTTATATGGTGGTCATTACATTTTGTCTGTAATTTGCATTATATATTTTTTCTCACTTATTATTTATTATTTGGTAGGATGTATTTCTTTCCATTTAACACACTTTAACATATATATATAGTAATTATTAATTTATTGCTTCTTGCATTTTTCTCCCTTAGGAAACTATCCTCCACCCAGATTTACACAAGAATTATTGTAAATTTTAGCTAATCTTTACTATTTTACTTTTCATATATAGATTCTTAATCCATATAAATTTAATTTTATGTGTTGGAAAGTAAGTGTCTAAATTGATTTTCTACATGATTAGAATCATTTCTGCACCATTATCCATTACTCACTGTTGTAAAAAATGTATACCTATGTAATTTTGAACTATTTCTTGCACTTTAAATTTTGATTCAGTCATTTAGTTGTCAATTCTATGTATATACCTTAGTATTATAATTTCATTACAAGTTTTATATATAATTAGGCAAATGTTTATTAACTATTCTTTCACAAAGTTCCGTCTAAAAAAATTAAAAACTATTTTATGCAGTTCCAGAAATAAGTCTGCATCTCTCAGGATTCGGATAGATAACAAATAACGTATTCACCTCAATAATTAGGAAGACAACAATAAAAAGACAGGTGCAGATGAAATAAAGGGTACTGATAAAGGAATAGTTAATCACCATTGGGCTAGCTGTAGCAAGAAGCCATGACTACTTCTAGGTCTGAAGTTTGAAGGGAAAGAAGAGATTGCTTTGGTCCTGAGACAGTTTCTAACAGGGCTCTTTTGTAAGGGAGTGCAGACTGCCCATGACAACTGGATGTGAGGAAGTCAGGGAAATAAATACCCTGCCTGTACTCAACCCCCACCTTCAGAATTTCTCCTTTACTAGCCATACTGAATCAGGAAGCAGAAAACAAGAGAGAGGGTACATGCAGTACATATCAATCAGCATCTTGAGACACAAACAAGACAGAGAAGTGAGAGAGTGCATTTGGAGGATCAGACCAAATAGAGCATATCAAAATCAGAGCCCACTGAAGTCATGATCCTTAATCACATTCATGTAATGTGTATTACTTTGTAAAGACTGAAATTCTGCAGGGTAAAGACTCTGTAATGGAAGGGAGCTTGACAAATCTGAAGACTACAAAGATTAATGAGCAAGTAAATGTCACTGAAGGCAACAGTGTGAAGGGTAAGGTGAATGCAGGAAAAATTTGGGGAACTTACTGAACTATGACTATGATTGGAGGGCTTATGCTAGATATGCTAATCTTAAGTTGAAAACTTTTGCCAGACCAGGGGAATAACCATAGCATGAATAAGCACCAAATGTAGCATGAATAATAAAAACCCAGAAACAGATATTGGGGTTCAACCTGAAGATCCGAAAAGCAAAGCTGCCAGGCCACAAGAGAGCTCTTACCTCTAAGAAATCCTCAAACTGAAAGAGCATGAGTTCCTGTCTCATCCTGCCATATATTCCTCTCTTGTTCCTGGATTAAAAGGCAAGTAACTCCATAGTAGTTGATTAAAGGTGTGGACCAACATGCCTGGATCTGTTTTTGCAATGATCTTGTGTAGCTCAGGGTGGTCTTGAACTTACAGAGATTCATCAGCCTGTCTCCCAAATCTTTGGATTAAAGCTTTATGATACAACTGCCTGGCCCTCTGGTGGCTTAGTTTTACCTTCTCATCTTCAGACAACTTTATTTATAAAACATAAATAAAATATCACTATAGGTGACTCTGGAGTTTATTTCAAAATGGTTTTTGAAAATGTACCAATCTATTATCACTCCAAAATAAGTGATACTGCCCATTTCACTGTATCTCTTGTAGCCTAGAAAATAGTTATTTGGAAATTGCTGATTATTGACTAAGCAAATAAATAATGGTCTCATTCCATTCATGCTATTACAATAGAATACCTGATATTAGGCAATTTTTAAGGAACAGAAATGTATCTATTCTGCATAATGATATACTCTTGCTTTGTCTTCATGTGGCAGAAAGGATAGAAATCTCTGAAGTGATCCCTCAAACTCATTTTATCAGGCCATAATAATTTACAAGAGACTAATCCTCATGATCTTTTAATTTTCATCAAAATTAGTTATTTGTGTGTGTGAGAGAGTGTGTGTGTGTTATTGTGGTTGTATGTACAGACAAACCACAGTGCACATGGTGATAGGACAGTGTGTGTGAATAGGTTCCCATATTTCACTCTCATTTGGGTCCTAGGGATCTAACTGAGGCCCTCAAGTTTATAGAGTGAGCATCTTTTCCTGAGGGCCATTTTGCCTTTAAGACCTTTTAAAAGACCTTAAGTTTTAAAACTAGCATATAAGTAACATTTCAACAAATACAAACTATATCATAAAGGTATCCTGCTTTGATTGCATGTCCTTAAATATTGTGGTGTCAGCACTTGTTTGTTTTAATTTTTCTTTGTCATAGAAAATTAGTTTTGAAAAATTGGTCTTTTTTCACTCATTTGATTTTTTCATTAAATTACGTAATGGATATTGGCATATGTCAATCACTTTGTCCTTCTGGGTAGAGGCACCCCTACCTACAGCGTACAGTTGTGTCAGGTAATTCTTAAGTCTCTCCTGAAGGGCATGCCTCTCCACTAGTTCAGATTTATTCCAAAAAGAGTCAATGCAGGGTTAAATTCCTGGGCCCAGATTTGAAGGAAAATACTTTGTGAAAATGCATTCCAGCTCTAATGTATTCCTGGGAAGTAAAACTTCTGTTTTCATCATACACTACAGCTATTAATCACCAAAGCACTTGCCAATTAGCCTGCCACATGAAAGTTCTCAAGTTTGACTCTATTTCGCAGGGACAGGATGTGGGTACAGCATTTACTCAGTGATACATTTATATATTTAACTGTATATTCAACATGTTTAAAAATTATTTCTATTGCCTGCTATTTGAAATTTTCTTCATAGTACTTTAATGTTTTTCTTTTTATTTAAATTAATAAAGGTATATATTTTATATTTGAGACTTTCATAAACATTTTGATCATACTTCTTCCTCTCCTACAATTCCTTCCAGATTCACCCCTTTGCATATCCACAAAACTGTGTCTTTGTGTTTTTATTTTTTTTTTAATTTGGTGTCTTAGTTACTGTTCTGTTACTGTAAAGAGATACATGACCAAGTTAACTTATAAAAGAAAGCATTTATTTGGAGGTTTGCTTACAGTTCCAGAAGGTTAGTCCATATGGCACAGAGTATGCTAGCTGGCAAGCAGGCATGATTTTAGAACAGTAACTGAAAGTTTACATCTTGATCCAAGTGCTGCAGGAAGGGACAAGTTGGGTGGGGTAGAAACTGTGTCTGACAGGGCTTTTGAAGCCTCAAAGCCCAGCCCCAGTGACATAACTTTTCCAGTAAGGTCATACCTCCTCCAACAAGGCTACAACTCCTACTTTTTTTCCCAAAGAATTCCACTAACTGGGCACCAGACATTAAAACATATGAGCCTATATGGGTCATTCTCATTCAGGCCACCACCCATTTGTGCTGTCCATATACTCTTGAGTATGTGGTTATGCACTAGAGTGTGGTTGACCTACCAGGGGCCACATCATTAAAGAAAATTGACTCTCCCTCTCCCAATAGTTACGAATTACTAATAGCTCCCCAGCTAGGCATAGAAATTCATGACCACCTTCTTATTCCACTCTTTAATTTTATCTGTTGTGAGCTTGTGGAGGTCTTCTACATGTTGCTACAACTGCTATGAGTTCACATGTAAAACTGTCCAGGCGTGAGTAGAAAACAGTGTTTACTTGTAGTTATTCACTGCCTCTTTTGTCTTTCTGACACCTTCTCCATAATGAACAATGAGCCTTGTACATCCCAATAAGGGCCAATCACTCCAGTTTCTTATTTTCTTCACTCTAACCAGTTGTGGGTCTTTCTCTCCATCATCATCTATTGCAAAAAAAAAAGGAGCATCTTTGATGAGGTTTCAGAGATGCACTAACCTGTGAATATAAGAAGCCATTAGGACTAGGTTTAATGCTACATCCATTTAGCAAAGTGGCAGCATAGTAGAAGAATGAAATTAGAACCATACCTATCACCATGCACAAAAAACTAAATCCAAGCAAAACAAAGACCTAAACATAAAACCTGAAACTTCTAGAAGAAAACATAGGAAATAGACTATGGTATATAGGTGTAGGAAAGGGCTTCTTGATTGGAACTTCATTTGCTTTAGAATTAAGGCTAACACTTAACAAACGGGACTTAATAAACTCTATACAGCTAAAGCCAAAAACTTCTATACAGCTGAAGAAAACAATCAACTTGAAGAGTAAGCCCACAGAATATAAGAAAATATTTGATAGTTATACATCTGACAGAACTAACATCTAAACTGTACAAGAAAAAAAAAACTCAAAAATGCTGTCAAATGTCAAATGATCCGTTCAAAAAAAAATGGGCCTTAGAACTGAATAGAGAATTATCAAAAAAGAAAAGAAATGACTAAAATATTTCATAAATGTTCATCATTCTTAGTAATTAGGAAAATATAAATCATGTAACTTTGAGGTTTCATCTCACTCAAGTCAGAATGGCAAAGATAAACAAACAACTTATGACAAATGCTGGAGGGGAGGAAGGGAAAAGGAAACCTTCATTCACTGTTGGTGGACTACAAACTGGTGCAGGCACTATGGAAATCCCTTGTCTTCCACCTTGACTTCTCTTCACAGTTGGTTCTCCACACAAATGAGGCAGTGTTAAATTGACTTGAGCAAACATTCTTTCAGGATTATTGCAGTTTCAGTATCTATATACCGTGGGATTTACTCCAATCCAGTGAACTGGAACAAGACAATGTGTACCTTAACGTATTGTGACACTTACATGAAAAAACATATATTTAGGTACCAGAATTAGCATAATTTCTAGATCTGGCAATGCAGTATTGTTTATTCATGGAAAGGGTTTGAAACTAAGAACAAAGAATGTGATTTTAGTGAGCTACATTTACATTGATTCAAATAGCTCTTGTAGATTGTGGTAAACCAGGCTCATGGTCAGACTTTACAGCCTTGAATTAAATAATAGATTATTCAAGACAAATCTCTGTATTCATTCATTTGAGAGTATGGGAGATCTAGATAATAATTTATATCCAACATTTCTTTTCAAGCAGTCCAGCTGCTTACAAACGCCATTTGCAGCAAGATAAAGGTGAAGAAAGGAGTAGACTTTCAGACAGATTACACAGAATGACAAAACTGAAATCTTCAATCTGAATTCAAATCTCATTTTCACAAAAGCAGTAGCTTCTTTGTAAGGCAGCCATTCCCACTTATGTACAATAACTTCCACACAGCCCATAATGAGAAAAAATGATTCACAACTAACAGCACTGTGAGTAAACTAAAAATCATGAGTAAAACAAGAGATATTATTCAGTGAATGATTTATATTTATTTACTAGTGGTGATTTAGTGAATATGATGCTGAATTTCACTATGTAAAAATCAGAGAACTTTTTTCAGGGGCAAATAAATAAAAGGTCTCCAGGTCTCCATCTCTAATGAAAAGAACATTGAAGGCTTCCACTGAGTACAGTTTGGAAGCTATTCATTTAAATACTTCAAATCGTGTTAACAAAATGTGTTTGTAATTAAAAGTTTAAAAAAAAACTTAAAGCATTTCCTGAAAGTATGGACTAACTCCTTTTCTCTTATGAGGTTCTGTTTTCATTTGCACAGTTTGGAGCTCGACTTCAGTTATTTAACTCATTTAGATAAACTCCTATCTTCACTGCCGCAGCCTTATGTCAAATTGGAAAATAAATTGTCTTCAGCAATAGGGTCTTACCTTTATTTTGTGGATATAGGACATTACCATCCATTAGTGGGAAGCAACTGGTGGCATTGTGAATAGCCTGGTTTGCTTAGAGGTTTCCATGGGGCCCCTCTGGGCAACAACTTGGTTAGATGTAACCAATCCCTGGCAATAGAGGTTTAATTTGGTGTTGAGAGATATCCAATTAAGATATTGTCTCTTCAGTTATTTGGTGATTCCACTTAGATTTCTTTCATGCATGTATATCTTTTAAAAAGCTTTTACTATATAAGGTTTTCATTTGTCCCCTCAAGTGGCCATTATTTTTAGCTGTCCCTCCCCATATTTCCTTCTTTATTACCTTCTTCCCTCCCCTTCCCTCTCCCCCATTTGATCCTCTCCTTCCAGTAACATCTCATCTCATCTTAATCATTCATAACTGTCTATTTCTTATTTCCCAGGGAGATCCTTTCTTTGCTTAGGTGATGTGTAACTAGTTAGTATGCCAGAGTTTCATTTGTTATAGGAATTAACCAGAAAAATGAAAATACACATGATCTGGCATAGTTGAAGATAGAAAGATGTATAGTTTTTAGTTTGATCTATAAATATATTTAAGAGACTAATATATTAAATAAGACTGTATATGTACACATAAGTGTACATGACCTCCTACCAGAAGACTAATAGTTTGCAAAAATCAAATCAAATCATTTGATGGTAATTCATCTTTTAGTCAATACTAGTGAATCAATAAAAGTTATGGTTTATTTAATGAAAACAACACATTTGTAAATGCTGGAATTGTATCTTATTGTCTACCATTGATTAATTATGTAACTAACTGTACAATTATACTTGCATAGAGTTAAATATGTTTGTGTTTATACAGTTCACATACAGAAAGTTCTCTAAATATAAGTTTGCTGACAACTGATAGATACATGTGTACCTAAGTATATAATGAATGCATGTGTATAAATTATGGCCAACAAATTAAAATAGCTATAATCATATAATACAGATAACAGTTAAGACAAAAGCAATTTTATTATCTTGTAGATGTAATTAGTGTAACATAAGTTTCTGCTCATAAAGTGTTAAGCTACATTTCCTTTATTTGACCTAGACTTACTAAGTTTTCTTATTATTGCCAAGGTAGAACTCCTGTAAATAACATGTCTTTTTGAATCTCTGGAGCATTAACTTATAGAAGTAGCCAACTTGAGTGTGTTGATTTCTCATGTGTTTTATAAAGTAAAAGAATTGGATATTTGAGGTTGGCAAATTGAGAAAACCACAGATGAATTGAAAGAGATGCAATATAAAACAGAATACTTAGATTTCTATTTAAATAAGATTGGCTTAGAACTCCATTTTGCACCCTGACCAAGATTTTACCATTAATTTTATATTTTCAAAGCATAGTGTTAGATTGTAGATAATGGAAGTAATAGCTGGAACCTGGAAACAACCTAGATGCTCCTCAATAGAAGAATGGATAAAAAAAGGTTTGGCACATATACACTTTAGAGTTCTACTCGGCAGTAAAAAACAATGATATCTTGAATTTTGCATGCAAATGAATGGAAATAGAAAAAAAAAACTTTACTGAGTGAGATAACCCAGACCCCAAAAGATGAATATGGTATGTACTCACTCATAAGTGGATTCTAGCCATAAACAAATGACATTGAGCCTATAATTCGTGATCCTAGAGAAGCTAAATAAGAAGGTGAACCCAAAGAAAAACATATTTATCCTCCTGGATATTGGAAGTAGACAAGATTGCCAGGCAAAAGTTGGGAGCATGGGATTGGGGGTGGGGCTAGGGGAAGTGGAGATGGGGAGAGAGAAGGGAGAAGGGGAGGATGGGGAGAGCTTGGGGGAGTGGGATGGTTGAGATGGAGGAAGGGTGGATATGGAAACAGGGAAGAAGATATCTTAATTAAGGGAGCCATTTTAGGGTTGGCAAGAGACTCGGCTCTAGAGGGGTTCCCAGGTGTCCAAGGGGATTTCCCCAGCTAGGTCCTTGGGCAGCAGAGGAGAGGGTGCCTGAACTGGTCTTATCCCACAGCCATACTGATGAATATCTTGCATATCACCATGGAACCTTCATCTGGCGATGAATGGAGATAGAGACAGAGACCCACATTTGAGCACTAAACTGAGCTCCCAGGGCCCAGATGGGGAGCAGAAGGAGGGAGAATATGAGCAGGGAAGTCAGACCCGCAAGGGATGCATCTAATCACAGAAGGTGGGGCTGATGTAATGGGAGCTCACCAAGGCCAGCTGGACTGGGACTGAACGAGCATGTGATCAGACCAAACTCTCTGAATGTGACTAACAATGAGGGCTGAGAAGCCAATGCTAATGACACTGGGTTTTTATTCTACCTGTTTGGATGCACACCTTCCTAGACCTGGATGGAGAAGGGAAGGCCTTAGACTTCAAACAGGGAAGGGCACCCTGACTTCTCTTAGGACTGGAATTGGAGGAGGAGGGGGAGTGAGAAGAGGGGGGGAAATGGGAGGAGGTGGAAATTTTTAATAAATAAATAAATTTAAAAAACCTCAGTTACTTACCATAGGGACAAGGTCTACATAAGGGTGAATGGAAATCTCTTAGACCTTCAAATGTCATTGTCACAAGTATTAGGTTCCTCTTAAATTAATCAGTTTTTTATTTCTTTCTTTCTTTCTTTCTTTCTTTCTTTATTTATTTATTTATTTTGTTTTTGTAAAGTAAACCCAGATTCTTGCTGGCTGCAGAAAGGAAATCCACTTTTGCTTTCCTGAGCACCAGGAATTAAGTTGATCGAAGACCCTCAGCTTTCCTTCTCCCTCTAATCTTGTTTGTACCTCTTCCACAAGGACTCTTTTCATTATTTCTGCAGAATACACTTGCCAAAACCCTTTTTCTTGGAAGAGCTGTATTATAGCAGACGTTGTATGACTTTTTTCCTTTATTTTTCTTTTTCGAGAGAAAAAGCTAAATAACCACACATATGTTTTTTATTATATATGAGCATGGATTGTATCCCTAGGAGACTAGAGCAATCTATCATTTGAACAAATGCAGAATGGGAAAGGAACCTTTAGTTACCATGCAAATATGAGATACTTCCATTATCTGCAATCTAACACTATGCTTTGAAAATATAAAATTAATGGTAAAATCTTGGTCAGGGTGCAAAATGGAGTTCTAAGCCAATCTTATTTAAATAGAAATAGGGCTTTATCTGATATCACAGTTTATACCTTTTATCTAAAAATTATTCTTTCATATTTTAGATGCTGTTTCATCATTTTCAGGTGATAGGTTCATAACTATCCAAATCTCTTTCATAGGAAGAAGAAATAATGTGTGATAATTAAAATAAGATTTGATTTCCAGTTTATCACCCTGTCAATATTGAAAATAAATATGACATGCAGAATTAATGCACATATTTAGCATATATTAACCAAACTGCTCCTCTGTTAAATTTAATTTGAAAAGAACATTGTCACCTACCAGATAATACATAACTCAGAAAGGCAAGAAACATGATAGAAAGTCTGTATTTCTATAGGAGACTATATTTAATTAATTATTGTTTAAATTATTTAACATGTCATCAACACACATATATGTGTATGCATGTGTGTGTGTGCAATCAGAAATTTTGACAGCTGTTGTTATTTTGATATTAGTATAGCTTAACAAAAAACAAGCTGTGGTATTATTTCTACAATTTAAATAGCTTACCTGATTCTTAACACATATGCTTTTGGTAGGAAGCTACTAACCTTACATTTAGGCTTTTGCTGTCCTTTCAGATTTTTTCTTAGCATCCTTCTTATACACTCTTCAAAGAGTCACAGTAATTGTCTATCCAAGTTCCAGCTGATATTTTTTATCTTCTTATCTCTTTGTCCAAAGAAAAAAAAATGCTGATTTCCTCTTTAATATTTGGAAAATGTCAAAAGAAATAGACTGGTTAAAGTATGTATTTCTCTTAGAAGCATGAATAAACATTATTGTTCCCAGTTAAGGAGGTTACCTAAAACTTAATTAGCCTAAGCTCACAGAGTGTCTTCTTATTATTTATCCATTGTTTTCCTTCATTAATCCTTTTAGTCTTCAAAGAATTCTGATTTCTCTGAATAATTCCACTTTATATCTTTGTGTATGATGCTTATCCCTAATCATTTATTATGCATTCTTGGGGAATTTTCTCAAGTCTTTCCACATTTGTTTTTCCTGAATACTATTTCTTACCATAATATTTTCATTCTAATATTGTATTATGATACAAAATGTATTATTTTATATTATATTATTTTGTTTTTATGCCTGTTTTGTTTTTCTATTTAAAATACCTAGACAAAAGCAACTTCACAGAGAAAGTGTTTGATGTTGTTCATAGTTCAGGGGTACCATCCATCACAGTAGGTAAGTGAAGTTGGCAGGAACTTAAAACATCTGGTCACACTACACAACAGTGAAAAAATAGAGATTGATGAATGCAAGTTAGTGCTCAGCTTGACTTCTATATCCTCTATAGTTCAGAAGCCTCTGTAAATAATATCATTTCATCCACATTTAAGGTGGTACTTCTCATAACAATTAATATATCAATTACTTTCCATATCAATTATTAGGTTTTATTAAGGTGACAGTGTAACATTAACCACATAATTGGGGAAGGGCTCTGTACTTTGTCCAATGACTAGTTCATTTTCTTCATATTTCAAATTATTTCAATTGTCTGCTAAGAGTTTCTGTTTTTATATCCTGAAAGAAAAATCTCTACTATTTCACTAATTGGTATGAGTTTTGTTAAAATTATTTTGTTTCTATTATCTTTAGTATTTGCAATGGATTTCATTATGCCATGTTCATGTATGTGTAATCATATATTACTCATATTCACTCCCCATTACCCATTATTTTCACTTTTCTTCTGTGGATCCCTTTCCTTTTTGCAAATATCTCTTCTTTCCAACACATGCGTGTACACACACACACACACACACACACACACACACAAACATAATGGCCTCTGTAGTTCTTTTCCATCTTTTTTTTTTTTTTGCAAATGACATAATTTTGAATTACTTTATGGCTCCTAGAGTTTTAGATTTTTACAGTTTCATTTTGTTAGATTGATAACTATACTGGGCCCAGTGTTTTCTCTGTGTTTAGTGGTAGTATGCAGTTATCCTGAGGACATCCCACTTCCTACTTTGTCATTAAATGCTACACTTTATATACCTGTAGTCTCCTTACTTAATGTATCATCCTTGTTAGGGGATTAAGTAGAAAAGTAAGTACTCTTATTGCCCACTCCCCAGTAACTTGTCTCAGGAGTAATTCACTTTTTATAGAGGCCCATGTCTGCATTCTCTTACACTCCAGAGATGGAGACTTGAAGAACATGAGCTCAGTGGTGCCATCTATTCACTGAAACTATTCTCAATGAGTATGCCATTCATGTCTATAAGAATAGTAGAATAATTTTTACCCTGACAAGCTATTTGCATCACACCTTCCAAAATATCCTCAGATTTGTGTATAACAATCTCTGTTTTCCAATTCTGGCAGCTATAACTAAACTTTTGACATTGACACAGTTCATACTTTAGAAGTATAGAATCCAGATGGAAAAAAACAAGAATCTCATAACTTTAAGTAATTTCACAGTTTTTTATTTGGCTACATCACAGTGTTACTTGGCAGTATGCAGCTACATGCAGTCCATGGGTTGCAAATTTGAACTATACAAACCTTTTCTATTTTATAAGTATATGATTGTTTTTTAATCAAGAACATTAAGGATGGTACTATTGTTTAGTTTTAGCTACTTGCCCCAGTATATGGGAGGTCATAGGTTTTATGTCCAATACTACCAAAATAAAAGGATAAATATATACATTTAATGTAGAACTACTTTTTCTTTCTTTTTTTGAAGAAGAAATGATTTATTTCACTCATACTTCCATATAACAGTTCATCATCAAAAACTGTGAGGACAGAACTCTCAAAAGGCAGGAACCTGGAAACAGGAGATGAAATAAAAACTGTGGAGGAGGAGGAGTGCTGCTTACTGATTTGCTCCCCATGGCTTACTCAGGCTGCTTTTCTTTTTAAAACTTTTATTTTATTTGATTAACTTTTTTTTTAATTTAACATACTGACCACAGTTTTTCCTCCCTTCTCTCCTTCAGTTCTCTTCCCATCCACTCTTCCTTCTCCATTCAGAAAGAGGCAGGTCTCCCACCAGCTTGAACAAAGCATAGCATACTAAGTTGAGGTAGGACCAAACTCCTCCCCCTGCATCAAGGCTAGGGAGGTAATCCAGCTTGGGGAACAGGTTCCCAAAAGCCAGCTGATCACCAGAGAAAGTCCTGATCTCACTGCTAGGAACCTTACAAAAAACCAAGCTGGTGTGGGAAGTCCTTTTGTCTATGTGTTGCTTTTATTGGTTAATGAATTAAAAAGTGGGTAAACGAACAGGAACTACAGAGACAAGTACTACCAACAGAATACAAGAGATAGAAGAAAGAATATCAGATACTGAAGATACCATAGAGAAAATAAACACACTGATCAAAGAAAACAGCAAAACCAACAAATTCTCATCACAAAACATTCAGGAAATATGGGACACAATAAAAAGACCAAACCTAAGAATAATTGGAGTAGAAGAAGGAGAAGAGGTGCAACTCAACGGCCCAGAAAATATATTTAATAAAATTATAGAAGAAAACTTTCCCAACCTAAA
>NW_026067990.1:63901-82197 GCF_014885135.2 Alexandromys fortis
AATACAAAAAAAAAAAAAAAAAAAAAAAACAAAAAAAAAAAACAAAAAAAAAAGAAACCTCTACTGCAAAAAAAAAAAAAAAAATTGCCTTTTTGTAGCAAACTACTGCAAACAAGCAAAGGGTTAGCTGTATCCTAAATACTAAACCACTAAAATGAATGTAAATGCATATGTATTCAAGTGAAAAGCATATGTACATACATGTGCACATGTAAACACACATGCATGCAATATGAAGTTGAAAAATGAGGCCAAAAGAGAGTTTACAATGTTCAATATATTTGATGATGAGAAAGGAAAAAAGGATTTATAGGAATATAAAGCATTGGGTTTTTTCCCCAGTTTTAGGAGGTTTTATGTGTGTGTGTTTATGGTGGATGTAATTGATAATGATTGTGTACAATACTAAGTGAATTGCTGTGGTTTCAAAATGGGAATTCTAACTATATAGAAGTTTACTGATATGTGTTTGGGACTAGGCAAGTGGTTGCATGAGTAGCTTCTTTCATCTAGCTTGCTGTTTTTAATTGAGAGATATTTAAAATAAATAAGTTCATTAAAATATGTAAGTTTTAAAAAATTTAAAAGTATCCCACAGTATGACTATGAGTCGAATTTATTCACATATATTTTAAAATATATGAAGGTTCAAATAAAAAAATTTTAATATAAATGTAAATAGAATTTTGAAAAGAATTAGTACAAAAAGGTAAACTACAGCAGTCATGTATTAAGTGATTTGAAATGAACAATTAAAATGTGTTCATATATATGAAAATAAGCGAAAAACAAAGAATTTAACGTTTTTAGAAAACAGTGGTATTGCTCTCCCACCCTTTTCTATGTTCTCTCTAATATTTCTGTAAAATTTGGCTCTCTCATTTTTCTTATTTTTACTTTTGATTTTTGATTTCAGCTTCTTTCAGAATCTGATACTTTACTTTCTTTGACTCCAAACTGATTTCTACTTCTTTATGGCAAACCATTTCTCTACCCATTCGTCAAACACTGGTAAAAATACACGGATTATTGTTAAGAAAGTTCCAATTCATCATCATGAGATTGCATTTACCCCCAAGGCTTTGTAGCATGTTACTTGTGACGGGCATGAATGAAAAGATAGCTGTTCAACATCCTTGTTTTTGAAGATCCTCTAGCTGCTCTATGATGCAGAATTCCTTAGACGGCCTTTTCCTCAAAAGTTCCATTCTTCTGCTGGCATGCATGACTTTTAACTTCATTCTTTTTGTCTCTGTCTCTCTCTTTCCAGTTCCCATCATAAAATCTCTCTCTCCTTTTTTCTCTGCCCAGGAAAATTTAAATATTTGCTTCCTTTTCTTAATTTTACCTCATTCATATCTCTTCATCATCCTCATTCATAGTGTTTATAAAGCATTTCCCTAATTAAATATAGTCTTGTGACAGAAAATCAATTACTACATCTAATATTGACATAAATAGTTTACTGTGACACTGCATATGTTTGTGTGTGTATATATATATATATATATATATATATATATATATGAATAGACTCACAAAAAAGGATGCTGTTATCTCAGGAATGTAGTATTACAGATTAATTTATACCCTGTTTCATTATTGAGAAACATTTTATTTTTTCCAGATATGTGGTATTGCTAATGTGAAAATGAATTGAAAAACTAATTTTTAGTGCATGCCATTTGAGCTTTAACATGTAGAAAGCATAGACTGGAATATTACTGTGATTTCACTCCACAGGAAGATTTGGAAACTATTTCAGTTCTTTCTATTTGGCATTAACGTTTACTTAATGCCAAATAAGTAAGTTTATTTCCATTTATGTTTAACTATTACTCTTTATTTTTAGAAATGGAAAAGGATCACATACCAAAAAATAAAAATAAAAATAAAAAAAGAGCTTATCTTAGAGCTTTCACCAGTAGTACTAAGACAAATCAGTTTTGAATCTATGCGATAGCTCAGGGAGTAAAGACACTTACATATAGTTCTTATGACTTGAATTAATTCCTGGATCCTACGGGGTAACAGGACTACCTCCCAAGAGATGTTCTCTAACTTCCACATGTGGTCTCTGGGAAATGTGCACTCCCCATCTAACACACACATATACACATAAAGTAAGCTCAAGATGACTGAGACTACTGTGAAAATGAAAACATTAGTCATGGTTTAACAAAACAGGATTCTGCTACTAATCAGCTATATTACTTTAAGCAAATCATTCCATACATATTTTGTTATGTTCAAAGTAATATTCAATACTATGTTGTGCTGTAAAATTCCAGGACTAAAATTTGTGTTACTGTGTCAACATTTCCTAAAGCACCCAGATGGAGGATGAGTAAAACTGATTGGTAGTAGGGATGAATTAGGAAGAATGCATTTACTCTAGTGAGAATTGTTAACAGTTCATAATTATTTCAAAAACCCCACAATACATGAGAAACATATATGATATAATCCTAAAAGTTCTTTGCCTAATAATTTCAATTTACTTTTATTTTTTCTTGTGATATAAAGTGGCAAGAAATTAGATGTACAATGTATTTGGATCCAGATTATTCTCTAATGAGGGCCACACAAACTTCTCTACTTAATGGATGGCAGGCATTTTGCTATGTTACATTTCATTCTTTAGATAAATTTGGTAATCATAACTAGTTTAATTTCTGAACTTATGACCCAAGCAACATAAAAGAGTGTCATTTGCGTAATGTACTAGATTAGACATGATGATATATTACTCTTCTTAGCCGCAAATTAAAACTAAAATTTATAAACTATCAGTTTTATGAACAAGTATATTAGCTCCTATTAGTTTAAATATAAACATATAGAGCATATGATGGAAATAAAGTTGCAAGAAAGGAGGTTCAATAGTATTCTATTTTTATTTGAAGTTATAGTATAGCAAAAGAAAAATGTATAAAGGTAACAGTTTTAAAATGGCTATCTACTATATTAAACATACTTAATGGTAGCCCCGTGCCCAGTAGCAGATGACCAACACAAAGCAAATTTAATATTTTCTATCTCATATTGCTTTGTTTAAGCATTTTTAATCTTACTGTCCTACTTGTATATTATGAAGTCTGATTTATGTTTTTATGTGCTCTGATGGTGTGTGTATGTTTCTTTCCAGATACTGGCTGGTATGAACCCATCAAGGCCAAAAATGATTCATATTCTAGCCTTTGTTCTATGGTAGCTTATCTATAAACAGATCCATTATCAAGACTGTCATATTCACATGACCTTAAGGGATATCAGAAGGCAAGTTAACTATTTCAGTAAAGGCAAACTTGCAAGAGACTGACATACCAGATCAAGGTTACTGACTAATGCGCTCGAAGAAATAAAGCAGATGAGCAAGTACTCCCATAGGTTAGGTGGCATCCATTGAATTCCATTAAGCAATCAAATACCAAATGACTCAGAGTCACACTGTTCTTATGTTGTAAAAACTGCCACTCCACCCACGTCATCCATTAATGCCTGAACCCCTCAGCAAAGAAGTTCTCCAACCTGAGAGACTATGTAATTATAAGGAGGATGCTAATTGAGGGAGGTCTAACTTGAGGAAGGCTCTAATAGGCTCAATTTTCATGATTATTCCACAGGGAAGAACACATTACAAGAGAGCTCTAGAAGTGGTGGTGAAGTTGTACTTGTTTGGAAGCTATGCTTTAAGATACATAATATTTTAAAGAGACCTTGAGGGACTCAAAAAAAACAGATTTATACTTTTTCAAGGAGGTGCTGCAGGGAACTATTGAGCTCTTTTTTTAATTATAGCAATAAATAACAGTGCATATATGTGTATATGTATATATATGCAACAAAAATAGACCTTATTAAGATTTATCTGCATAACGGAGTGACAAAATACATGCCCATTACTCTTCTGTAATCACCACTGTTCATCTGTAGAACTGTTTCATCTTGCAAAACAAAAATGGTATCATTAAAAGAAAAAATTACCATTCTCCCACCCACACAATCCCTAGCACCCACTTTTCTGCTTATGTGCCGAGAAATGTAGTTACTACAGATAGCTCATGTAAGGGGAATCTTGTAGTTTTCACCTTCTTGTGACAGGCATATTTTATTTAATGCAACACCTTTGAGGTCTTATTATATTCTTATTATATATATATTCTTATTATAGCATGTTAGAATTTCCTTCATTTTCAAAACAGAATAATATTTAATTGTATGTATATACCCACATTTTCTTTATGATTTTGTCAGGCCATGGATTCTTGGCCTGTATATATATTATATACAGGCCTCTATAATAATTGAGTTATAACTGATTACAAAACATTATCTGTTACCAGGTTGCTGCAAACATCTGCTATAGAAAGTTCCACAGTCTTCTAAGAAAATAATAAAACCAAAAATTCATACAGCAAAGCTCCTACTCATTAAGAAACAAGGATGCAGTACCTACTCAACTTATTTGTTAGCTTGAAAAATATGTGTGTGATGCAATGCTGATCAAACCCAGTATCTTGTGTGTGAGGCATGTTCTCTATTACTGAGCTATCTATCTACCCCCAATAATTTATTTTATTAGAACAATAATCATGAGTTGAAATTCAATGGCTTATTTTCACTCTTAAATTCATTGGCAGAGCTGTAGTGACAGCATTTGCCTGTACTAACCACTGCATAGGATGTTGAGGAAAGAAAATTACTTGAAACCAGAAATTTGAAATTAGCCTTTACATCATACTGTGTTTTAGACTCCCATCTAAATCACAAACACATACTACCACCACCACCACTATCACACCACCACCTTATACACTTAGTAATTTGTACTTCTGATGGTGCTTTTTACAAATAAATTCAGATTTTATGCTTTCTAATACTTTATTATTTGGAATTTTTATGTATATAGTGTTTCTCTTAAATCTACCCTATACTCTCTTCAGTTCCTGTTCTGTCTTCTACTAGCAGTATTTATACACAATGTTATGTGTTCTTTCTCTCTTTTTTAAACCATTGAGTCCGCTTACTGCTCATCGGTATGTGAATAGGTGTAATGTCATCCACTGGAACATGAATATTCAATGAGGGTTTACATCAAATGGACACTGAATATCTTTCTCCAGGCAACCACAAATTTTCAATAGTACTTTGGCTAGGGTCAAACTTCATGAGCCTCTCCCCTATATATACTAGACTTTTAGCTGGCTTTTAATTTTGTCCATGTAACCAAAGCTGCTTTGAGTTCATGTGCACAATGTCCCAGACATGTCCAGAAAGCTCTGCTTTGCAATAGTTCTTTACTAATTCTGATCTTTTCAACCTTTCTGTCCTCTCTTTCATGATGATTCCTGAGCCTTGGGGGAAGGGTGCTTGATAGAGATGTTACAGTTAGGGCTCAACACTTTATAATCCCAAGCTAACATTTTTAAATTTTATAACAAGCCAGAGGAAGGTTTTTTTTTTTCAGCTTGATGTAACAGCATGATAATTTCCCCTTATTTCCTTGGTTGTTTATCTTTAAATCTATATAGTTTTTTTTTTCTCAGAACTGGAGATAAAATCCAGGCCCTTGTGTATGTTAGGCAAGCACTCTACTACTGAGTTACATTCCAAATCCACTCCTGTATATTTCTAATTATCCTTTGGCAATTAATCCTTTTACTTCTTTCTTATTTATTTCTTTCTCACTTTGTTCAGATTAATCTGGACCTCAGAATATTTGTCTAAGCAGTACCCTTACTGAAGGATGACCACAGGAACAAATGTGAATTGAATATGACACCCAACTAAAAGATCTATAGACTCTCTCACCTATGTAATGGGGATACAACAGAATTGCTCTAAAACACATTAGGTTACTATAAAGAATTAGAGACGAAGAACATTTGAATTGAATAGCCTTACTAAGAAAATAAATTTTCATGTACTTATTTTGTCCTTAAGATTAGTTGTTGGTTTGGATGCTTAACACATTTATTATATTAAATTAAGGAAATAGTTAGTTGTGGTATAAATTTCATCCTATGGTTCAATGGTTAAAAGCACTGCATGCTCATCCAAAGGTCCTGAGTTCAATTCCCAGCAACCACATGGTGAGTCATAACCATCTGTAACAAGATCTGGTGCCCTCTTGAGGAAGAGACTTGGTCAGTCATTCTCATCAACTTAGGCCGTGAAGCCAAAGATGGACATGTTCAACAGAACCTCCATTGCCAGAGCATACATTTCATTTTCAGAGATAAATCGAGTTACCCAACAGTGACAGTTTAGATGGGAAAAAAAAGTTGATATTTATCTTGTTTGCACTCTCTCTTTCTCTTACACTCATTTGTTTGCTATCTCTATCCCTGTATCTCTGTCTTAAACTTCCCTTTCCTTTCTTTTTTTTTGGTCTTTTTTGTGTTCATCACACTATCCCTCATATTTTCTTTTTTACTCCCACCACTATACTCATCCAATTTCTCATGATCTTTCTCTGTGTTTTTGTGGTTTTTGTGTTAACACACACACACACACACACACACACACACACACGAGAAAAAGAGCAAAGAGATAAGGAGAAATAACAGAGAAAGATTGAATGAGGGGAGAGGAAGGAGGGAGGGTAGAGAAAGAAAGAACAGGACAGAGAGAATGAAGAAATACTTCTTTATACTTGTGTTGTGGGATCTTAGGAAAATGCATTCCTTTTCCCTGCCATTACATTTCCTCCATCAAAGGAAGCTAGATTAAATGATCTTGAAGACCCTTCCTGGCAAATATGAATAGCTATGACATTAATATACAGATTGTCACATTCCTTTCAAAATGACCTATTTGCTGGGAAAGAGAGGTTGATGAATATAAAAATCACTTCCTGGAAATTAAATGAGCCATTTTCATAATGAATATGATTTTATGCACCTAGCTTTTAAAGGTGCATTTTACTTGCCTAGTTGCAAAATTAAAGATTATCATGACGATAAGCAAATTAATGGTTAGAAGTTATGGCCATTTACAACATCCACTGCACATTGATAAATTCTGAATCATAATATAGAGTATTCCATTAAAGGACTGGATTTCTCTTGTGCAGATGAAAACTTAAAGGTGACTTATAAATTGAACTGACATATAGGGTTCTAGCCAATGTGTTTAAATTTAAAATGTTGTATATCTGTATGTAGTAACCATACCACAGAAGCTATCTAAAAATGTTGAATTTGCTTTCAAAGTGTGACATAAAATTATATTTCTGAGCAAAAGGGATTTATTTGAATGAAATAAAACAAATATAAAAATATGTCTGTCTTCCTGAGACTGAATCAATTAAAAGCATGTTTATTTATCTACTAAAACAAGTATGACCTATAGTTTTATATGCAGAATGAGATTAATGGTAGGATTATCTATGTGTTACCAAGATATTAAACTACTGATTTGATAAAACATTCCATAATTATGATTTTATCTACAAAATACCCCTGAGCATGAGCAAGAGTAGACAAATGAAATGCAATGTAGTAGGGGATATGCTAAACTATCTCTTTCCCTTTAAACTTTTCTTCATCACAGAAACTGGAAATAATGGATAACAAGTCACTGTAACTTGGAATAGTTCTCAATTGGTTGTTGTCAAACAGTATAACTACACAGAAAAAGAACTGCACTGGGGACTGAGCCAGTCCTATGAGCTTAAGGTAACATAGTAGAGTGCTGACTGGCTTCTCTTGTAGGTCATGGTGTTGTTCTTTACTTTCAAATAAAAAGCCTACACAAACATTTTTAAAATGCCTCTCTGTTATGAAAGCCAGGCTTATTAGTTAATGCTAATGTTTGTAACCTCAATGAATTAAAAAAAAAACTTTTCTAAGTATTTATCTTCCTTCTTTTACTTCTCTTACATTGTTGCACATTAAATATTGAAAGGAAGTAAAAATGTTATTTGGTATGTTGAACCACAAAAGATGGAACATAAAAAACAAAATGTGAAAAGGGACATAGACCTGAAGTAAACTACAGACCTTGATTTTCTATATATGTACTAAGTAGATTTGTCCACTACTTTTCTCCAAGCTGCCTGGAAGACACTAAAATAAGTGGAACTTCTATTTCTAGCTGTTTGATGGCATGCCTGAGTTATGGGACATATTGGAAAAGTGTACCATGTATACCTATAAATTTCCTTTCACTTAAATTGCTTTTCTTTTCAACTTATATTTTGGACAGAATTGAATGGCACAAAACTTGTGATTATTCTCCCTCGTAAACAATGACAGTTCTGTTGAATCTGTGTAGCAATTAAATTTTTATAAACTAAAACCTACATTTTCATAGGCAATAGAATAGGAGAATGGTATACATTGTTCTTGAAATTTGAATAACAATTAGACAAAGGTATAAAATGAAAGATTGTATTAACACTGAAGTTTAATTGAACAGTTGTTAGTGTCCTATATTATTCAAAGCTTTATGCAACCAATCATGTTATATATCACACCAACCATTATGTAATCCATTTTCCTCAGCAGGGAGACCAGATTGACTCAGAAACTTACCAGTATCATACAACTTTGAAGTGATGCAACCAGGATTTAAAACTAGTATAGCTCCAGATTCTACATTATCTGCTATACTAGATTGTATCCTTGTAAGAAAGTGTTCCTATTACCCTAAAATGATATTATCCCTAAAATAAGCAGAGAGAATTTCACAAAGACAAGTCAGCTATGTTATTTAATTTGAATTATCTATGCAAAATAATGTTGATACTCTCAAATTCCTAAATATACTTTGACCTGCCAATCAAGAGAAAGAGACTCACAGATGAAATCAAGAGACCTGGCTCTGAATTGTTCTGATGCAACCTTGTATACATTTCTATCTCTCTTCATCTCAGTTTTCCCAATTGCACAATGAGTTTTGAACCATAAACTGGGGGAGCCTGAACCCAGATAACTCAGAAGATATTCAAAGTATGTATGTTAAAACTAGCCTTTAACTTGCTGAATTCTCATTGTGGGTTTGGTACTGTAGAAGACGTAGAGTTATTTTTTCAAAGACAAGCTTCTGATCTGAGAAGATTTTTATGACCTAATCATGGGAGCTCACCAACCCCGGCCTGACAGCAGGGGGACAAAGCATAGGACCAAACTAGGCCCTCTGAATGTGGGTGACAGCTGTATGGCTGGGGCAGACTGTGGGGCCACTGACAGTGAAACCAGGATTTATCCTTAGTGTTTGAACTGACTTTTTGAAATCCATCTTCTTTGGAGGGATACTTTGCTCAGTCTAGATAGAGTGCGGAGAGCCATGGTCCTGCTCAAAGTAATATGCTAGACATTGTTGACTTCCCATGGGAAACCTTACCCTCTCTGGGGATTGGGCGGAGGTGGGATGGAGAAGAAGGTGGAAGAAGCGGGAGGAAGGAAGGGAGTAGGAACTGGAATTAGTATGTAAAATGAGAGAAGATAGTTTTTTTAAAAAATAAACGAATTTAAAAAAGAAATAGCTCTAAGGATGGTTTTTCACTGTGATAAAAGCTTGAGGTGTACATTTGAGTATATCTAAAAAAGCAGCAATAGTGTCTGCCTATTCTGATAAAGGACACTTGGGAAATGGTCATGGGGTGAATCTAAGAAGCAACTGTTAAAACAAACCTATAAGGACTCAAGACAGGCTACTTGAAATGAACAAAACATCAATCTGTCTACTAGAGAAAACAAAAACTGGATAGAAATAGTGAGTTCACAAGCAGATATAGCCATGTTAAGAATCCCAATAGAACAATAAAGTCTAGAAGCAAGGACTGACTTTGAAGTTATGCAGTGACCTGAATTTCAGTTTTTCTCATTTACCATCTTTGTAACCTAAGGCAAATGTATTTACTTTCTTGAGCATCTATTTATGTAAATGGAATATGAAAAATATACTTTCAGGTCCATGTGGTTTTATTTGGATCTGGTCTTTCTCTTATTCTTTCTACATATTTACTGTGTCATTTTCAATTCAAAGGACTATAGTAAGCTTTTGAGTTGTTATGCTATTTCCTCTTTCCCACACTCTGGAAAATATATTCAAACCACTCAGTAAGTGAACTGTTGGTGTGGATCCTGCTTGTCTAATTGCAGAGCCATTCAGTCTCAGAGATAAGGTGATGCTCAAGAATCACTTGTTCCCCTCTCTCATTCTACTTAACATGAGTAACAGTTCCAAATGAACAGAAGCTACTAAATTACTTTACAAGCTAAGTCTGTTAAATCTTCCCCATTATGAAAATGGCTTCTTTAGTTCCTGAAATACTTTTTTTTTTGTTTGTTTTTTTCGAGACAGGGTTTCTCTGTGGCTTTGGAGCCTGTCCTGGAACTAGCTCTGTAGACCAGGCTGGTCTCGAACTTACAGAGATCTGCCTGCCTCTGCCTCTGCCTCTGCCTCGAGTGCTGGAATTAAAGGCGTGTGCCACCATCGCCTGGCTCTGAAATACTTTTTTTTTGAAATACTTTTTACAAGACTCATTAAACTCCTTTTCCAGTGTATATTCCATTTTATGAGGGTGGCAAAATATAGCTATTAGTGTCATGCATTTTAATAGACTCACAGAATCACAATATTAGAACTATAAAAGTTCTTAAGGATTCCTGGTCTATTCTTTTCCATTTACTCAAGGAAACTGAGGTTCAAAATAAACAAGTGATTTAACCAAGAATTAGCACATATCTTAGGGCTAGATCTAAGCAAAGTATCACTTCTGTCAAATGTGACATCATTGTGTTCTCCACTTTCTTGTTGATTAATATCAGTCACCAAATTTTAATATATAAACCACTGGTGAGTCATCCATTCAGTTATTCAAAAGATATTTATTGAGCATTTATCATGTACCAGGCACTGTATAAAAAGCCCTATACTGAGGAGATGTAAATAAATGGTTGTGGTTAGCTGAAACAAGCAATCATCACTTCTGTTGGAAGATGGGTGAGTCACATAGCTGATGCTTAACTTTTACTGCATCTTGAAATTACCTCATGATGTCTTTAAAATGACGATCCCCAAAATGTATGAAGATAGATTTAATAAGAATCTCTGCATAGATCCTAAGTGAATGTTATTCTCTAGTATGATTTTATTGTACACTTGATCTTTTTGTCTTAATTAAAATGTAATTACATCACTTTGCCTTTTCTTTCTTCTCTCCAGTCCTTCCTATGTCTTCATCTAACCATTTCCATGACCTTCTTTTCTCCCTGTCAAATTCATTGCCTCTTTTTCTTTGAGTATTATCATTAGACATATTTGTAAAAGTATACCATATAAATAAAGCTTGTGGAGTACATTTAGTGTTGATTGTATGTATTAGATTTCAGGGCTGACCACTTTGTTTTATATAATCAATTAGGGGGCTCATCATTGAGGATGGCTAGTTTCCCCTATTTCAGCAGTCCTCAGTTCCTTCAGTTTTTCTTTAGTGGTGGGATTACCTGATATTTCCATCTTTCATGTTAGTATACCTATTGGTGCTGTCACTGCTTGGGTCTTGATTAGGTAACTATATTTTTGAGGTATCATGAGTGCAGCCTCCCTGTCACTTTTATGGGTCACACTCTCACAACAGGCTTCCTGGTCTCCTGGCTTTTGCAATCTTTCCAGCCGTCTTCCATGGTGTTCTCAGAGCCTTAGGTACAAGAGTAGTACTGTAGATTTATCCATTGGCTATAGGTGACCCATGATCAACCGTTATCTGTATTTTGACAAATTGTGGTTTTCTGTGATGGTATCTGTCTAAAATGAAGCTGCTTTGATAAGGGGTAAGAACTACACTTATCTGTGGGTGTTAGATATTATTTAGAATGCAGTTAGCAATTTTGCTGGTCAAGAAAAGTGGTGGTAGTAGGTTCTTCTCTAAATTCTATGACCTCAATAACTCCATTAGTTACCTAAGTTTCCAGTACCAGGCTTCTATTGCACCAGTGTTCTATTGTAACCTTAGAGATGTCTTTCCATACTGGACATTGTTGTGGTTCATAGGCATCACAGCTGAGTAAGACTATTAATTACTTGCACCCCTTTGGCAGTTTGCATATTACTTTCTGTTACTTTGAAAGCTTGACTGCAGGACGGAGGTTTTCTGATTAGATCCAGCTAAGTTATCTGAGGCCTGTGTCCAAAGTGTGTGAAATCTTCAACAATATGGACTTACCTTTTACCCCTGAAAGGCAACAATGATAGTGTATGTTGTTTCATGAATCTCTTTCACTTCCCTGATGAACAACTTGAAAAAAGATTTCTCACGTCTGGTTCTAGGTATCTGTTGGATGTTCTATAGGTCTTGGGAGAAACGCTACCAGCCTAAGTTGTTCAGTTTATCTTGATTAAAAACTATTATCTGTTCATGTTCTTCTGACAGAAGCAAAATAGACAGAAGCAATATAATATAGGAAAGATACTCAAATGAACTGCTAAGGCTTAGCAAGAGATCATTTTTAGTACGTCATGCCACATTATATGGTATCAAGTGATTCCTCACTCTGTGTGTTGAAAGATTTCTTTTATGCTTATAAATCACCTGCTAGGTTTAAATTCTTTTTTTTAAAAAAAATTTCCACCTCCTCCCTACCTCCCATTTCCCTCCCACTCCCCCACTCCCCCTCCCTCTTCAGTCCAAAGAGCAGTCAGGGTTCCCTGCCCTGTGAGAAGTCCAAGGTCCTCCCCCCTCCATCCAGGTCTAGGAAGGCGAGCATCCAAACAGGCTAGGCTCCCACAAAGCCAGTGCATGCAGTAGGATCAAAACCCAGTACCATTGTCCTTGGCTTCTCAGTCAGCCTTCATTGTCCGCCATGTTCAGAAAATATGGTTTGATCCCATGGTTTTTCAGTCCCAGTCCAGCTGGCCTTGGTGAACTCTTATTAGAACAGCCCCACCGTCTCAGTGGGTGGGTGGTGGTCCTGACTTCCTTGCTCATGTTCTCCCTCCTTCTGCTCCTCATTTGCACCTTGGGAGCTCCAGTGTGCTCCAGTGTGGGTCTCTGTCTATATCTCCATCCATCGCCAGATGAAGGTTCTATGGCGATATGCAAGATATTCATCAGTATGGCAATAGGATAGGGCCATTTCAGGCTCCCTCTCCTCAGCTGCCCAAGGAACTAGCTGGGGACATCTCCATGGACACCTGGGAGCCCCTCTAGAGTCAAGTCTCTTGCCAACCCTAAAATGGCTCCCTTAATTAAGATATATACTTCCCTGCTCCCATATCCACCCTTCCTCCATCCCAAATGTCCCATTCCCCCAAGCTCTACCCAACCTCCCCTTCTCACTTTTCTCTCCCCATCTTCCCTTACCCCCATCCCACCCCAACCCCCAAGTTCCCAATTTTTGCCCGGAAATCTTGTCTACTTCCAATATCCAGGAGGATAACTATATGTTTTTCTTTGGGTTCACCTTCTTATTTAGCTTCTCTAGTATCATGAATTATAGGCTCAATGTCCTTTATTTATGGCTAGAAACCAATTATGAGTAAGTACATCCCATGTTCATCTTTTTAGGTCTGGGTTACCTCACTCAGGATAGTGTTTTCTATTTCCATCCATTTGCATGCAAAATTCAAGATGTCATTGTTTCATTGTTTTTTCTTGTTGAGTATACNTAGGAAGCACTTCTCTATTAATTAATTTAAACCTTCTGTCACTCTGAGGCACTACTAGTGTATCTAAACTTAAAGAACATAATACAGAAACAGACATGCTCAATCACAGAGGAAGCTGTAAAACTAAGATTCTAATATGTCTTTTGATATCACAAAGATTTTTCATTGTATTAGGTTGCAAATGAAAAACTTAAAAAAGCAAAAACCCAGACTATATAGTATTGTCATGGGCTGTATAAAATGTATAGTAATGACGGCCAATGAACTGTGAAAATACCATTTCCCACCCCTGATTCTATTTTCCTCTCATTGTACATCCCTGCTTCTAATATGTCCTCTTCCAATTGTAGCCAAAGGTATAATCATCAAAGACAGGAATAGGAAAGACCCTTGCCAATCAGCTTTTTTCTCTTCCCAGAGGACTGAGGATGTTATATCTTTGACTTTGAAATCACTTCCCATAATGAGTTTTATCAGAGAACAGGCAAAAAGAATTGTGTCTTATTCTTAGCACGTATTCTCAGCATGCCTTTTAATGACTCCTGTGGAACTGGTTCCAAGCATGCTGCGTTTCTGTCTATACTGAGCATGAACAAACATAAACAAATACTTCTCTACAATGGTTTGAAATTAACAAGATAATGTTGAATACATTTCTGCTCTCTTGTAGAAAATTAAAATACGTATTTACTTTCTTCTGAAGCAAACCAAAAATTTCAGACTATACTGTGCCTGTCTGTTTTGGCTATATTTAAGCAAAGCACCTCAGTTGACATACTATGTAGATTTGAGCCCTGGCCTGCAAGTATTTTCATCTGATTCTTGGAGGTGGCAGTAAAACGGATGAAACTATTTTTATTTCATCTGTTGGCAGCCCATTCCCACGTCCAATGTGCTCATACAAAATTTCTGTGATGAAAAGCTAGCACAGTGTGTCAGAAATAATAAAAGGCAAACCAAATTTAATCTCAGTAATTTTATGGATACTGTTAAGAAAAAGCAAATGTCACAATGTTGCCTGCAAGATGCTACCACTTAACACTCCAGCTTCCCATTCTAGTGTGGCTTCTCACCAAAGTTCAGTACCACTGAATGGGAAGCTTTTTGGAATAAAGACATTCACACACAGAGTGGTTCGTAAACAAATGGAGACCAAATCTTGCAATCACTTCAACGGTGCTGAATTTCTAACTTTGTGGAAGAGTGGAACATGTGAAGTCTGATATAGATCACAAAGTCATTTATACTCAGGAAAAGGGTAGGGGCGGAGAAATAGAATCATATTTAGAAAAAAAAATCATTTGATCAAGGAACCGCTATTATTTAATAAGAGGTCCTGTCAGAAAGACTGGACATTCATGCTCTGTTTGTCAAAGCAGAGAGCCAAATCCATTTTGTAAAATGTGCAAAAATGTCTGAGAAGATGTTAGAGGTCATTTGTATCTCATAAAATAATGTTCAGTTTTCTCTCACTTTCCAAGCAGGCTTGATTTTAATAGCCTGTGCATAGATACCAAACATCATCAAGCATGGGATTTTAAAAATGTTTTTACATAATTTTCTTAGAGTTGTTCACCTTATTTTTTATGTGTGGTCTGCCTGCATGTATATATATATATACATATAATATATTAATTAATATATATTAATGAACTATGTATGTGCTTGATGCCCACGAACATCAGAAGAAAGTATGGAATCCCCTGGAACTGGTGGTATTATAAACAGTCGTAAACCACCATGTAGATGCAAAGAGTCAAATCTGGGTCTTCTGTAAGATGAACAAGAGCTCCTTACCACTGAGCCATTCCTCCAGATTCTGTAAAAAAAAAAAATTAATTTTATTGTTTTCTGGTTTTGTTTTTTGTTTTGAATGTCATTAATCCATAAGAAAGGCAGCATGTAGGACACCAAAAATCCTTCCCAGAAAATAAAAAGCATGGTTCCTTTGTTGCAGGATCTTACAGATCTATGAAGATCCTGAAGCACTATATCCCTATGTTTTTCTGGATAAATATCTGGACAAATGAAAGGCTTTCAGAGTCAGCTATCAGGCATTAGAGGGAGGAAAGGTTTTCATAATGGCTCTAAAATGAGTCTCATGTTGAGCCATCTATCTCCCTGAGTTGAAACTGAAAACAGCAAAATTTCTGTGCCAATTGAAACTCCAAGAATCTTTTCCCCAATACTGTGGAGCAAAATAGTATTTGGAGGGGTTTGTGGTTGCTTGAATTCGTGAAATAAATGGTTAAGACATAAAAGCCAAGTCTGAATACCATGATAAAAGATACAAAATTAAATAATAAAGTAATTTATCTTTGTTTTTCAGAGCTCCAGACTAAATATTCATGACACATGGATGGAGAAATCTCCACAAAGCTCTTCTCTGACAGGAAGAACTACTGGTAGTTAATGACTACCAAGTGATGAACAACTAGTTTTTGGGGGGGATGAGATCCAAATTTTAAGTGATAAACCCTAAATATATGCAAATTAGGACACTATTTGAACTTATAGTTTCTGTCTACCTCTCTATAAGCGTGTGATATCTGACATAAACATAATTATAGAAGTCATGAATTGGAGGAAGAGATGGGGAAGAGGTAGCAGTTGAATGAAACAAATACAATGCATTCATGTAAGAAATTCTCAAGTAAATTGAAAAGCAGAGAAAAAATGAAAAATAAAACACAGGCCACTATAGTTACCATAAATAGAACCCACAATGTCTAAAACAAAATGGTGTGCACGCTCATACAAAGCACATGTATACAGATACACACATTCTTTTGGGGGAGTGGGTTGATAGTTTATTAGTACAAAAAACTGTGTCACTACAATTAAGATTTCTCTCAAATCACCAGGTTATCACTCTTATTCAATTCTTTTCGTATAATAAAAGATAAGATGAAATAAAAATTAACACATCAGAATTTAACAAAACAAACAGAAAGAAAGATCTCAAGAGAATGTACAATAAACAGAGACTCACTCATTCTCACATTCAGGAATCCCATTAAAACACTAACGTAAAAGCCATACTATATATGCAAAGGACCCCTAAAAATACTTTGTTTCTTCAGTGAGACTCCCTTGTGATGTGGGAGTGTCATATATCAATCTGTTGATTTCATTGGCTGAGCAATAAAGAAACTGCTTGGCTTAGCTTAGAGCATAGATGAGAGGAGGAAACAGAATAGGATGCTGGGCGGAAGAGGAAGTGAGGTCAGACTCTGCTCTGCTTCCGGAGAGACCGGACAGCTCTGCTGGAGCAGAGACACCATGCTCAGCTCTCCCAGGCAGCTGCAACCCACGATGGACTTAGAATCTTTCCGGTAAGCGCACCTTGGGGTGCTTACACACATCATTAGAAATGGGCTAGACCAGGTGCGAGAATTAGCCTGTAAGGGCTAGAGTTTATGGGCCAAGCAGTTCTTTAAATGAATACAGTTTGTGTGTTGTTATTTCGGGCATGAGCTAGCCAAGCGGCCGGGGTGTTGGGGACGCAGCCCCGCTGCTCATATTTCAACACCCTTGGAGGATCGAAATTTTCATTTACAAGTATGTATCAAGTGGAGAGTGCCTCTAGAATAGGGATGAGGACATGTGTCTAGTTCTCCTTTCAGTTCTAGGACCCCATCTAGTGCAGACTCATGGAAGCCCTATGCATGCTGCCTCGTTCTCTGTGAGTTCATATGTATAATGATCATGCTGATTTAGAAGGCCTTGTTTTCCTGGTGTCCTCCATCCCCTCCAGCTCAAACTCTTGCTGCCTCCTTGTCTGTCATCAGAGTTCGCAGAACTCTGAGGAGAGGTATTTAATGAAAATATCCCATTTAGGCTGGAGTCATATAAACATTCTTACTCATGTAATACTGAGTACAACATGAATTAATACAAACAAAGAAATAATATTTTGTTGTACAAACTAAATATTATGTAATTACTATTATTTATAGATTGAACTATGGCCTATGTCCATATTGGAGTAATTAAAAGAATCAAACATACATAGTTGCTCAATATGTTTACTCCATGGTCAAATCATAAAAAGAATCAATTCAGTTGTAAGGTAATTCACCTTTACATGTTAAAATTAATACAGGAAGAGAAAAGAGAAATACTGGAAGCAAATAAGATAGTGCTTATGAATAATAGACAGAGAAAAGGGACTCTATTTAATAGTATCCTAAGCAGACTATGGAAGCAAGTCCCAGCAGATTAAAATCAAACAGACTTCAGAAAACCTTTTCTACCTCATCTTGAATATAAGGAGTCCTGTAAATGGTCATGTAATTGTAAATTAAATGTTACTGTGCTTATAGAATTCTAATAATGGAGGACTGAGATGCAGTTTGGTAGTAGAATATTTATCAAGTAGGTACAAGGTCTTGTATTCAACCTCCAGCAACAAAAGAGAAGGCAAAAATGATTTGCCTGTCTCCTAATTGTCTCTGGAAGAACAAAACACTCCTCACTTGGCTAATGTGGTAGACAGACTTTGCATTTTTAGCTGTCAGCTTGCTGCATATAGCTTTTATTATATTTAGGTATGACCCTTGTATCCCTAGTCTCTCCAAGTCTTTTATCATAAAGGGATGTTGAATTTTGTCAAATGCTTTTTCAGCATCTAATGAAATGATCATATGTTTTTTTTTTTTTCTTTCAGCTTATTT